>NC_041217.1:2918610-2942328 GCF_002837175.3 Physeter macrocephalus
TACGCCAGCCCCCTAGGTGGTCACACAACACCGAGCTGATCTCCCTGTGCTATGCGGCTGCTCCCTTCTAGCTATCTATTTTACGTTTGGTAGTGTATATATGTCCATGCCACTCTCTCACTTTGTCACAGCTTACCCTTTCCCCTCCCCGTGTCCTCAAGTCCATTCTCTAGTAGGTCTGTGTCTTTATTCCCATCTTGGCCCTAGGTTCTTTATGACCATTTTTTTTGTTTGTTTTTAGATTCCATATATATGTGCTAGCATACGGTATTTGTTTTTCTCTTTCTGACTTACTTCACTCTGTATAACAGACTCTAGGTCCATCCACCTCACTACAAATAACTGCTGAGTGGCTTTAGATAACAATCTACGTAATCTTTGAAAAAACCAGGTTCTTTGGACATTATGAACAGTTTCATCTTTATATTTCTGTAGCAGGGAATATAGTGCAATATTCAGTATGCAAAAATGGATTGTATATGGAAATGAAGAAACTACAACTTGAAATAGCATAACAAAAAGAATCTTATTTCACAATTGATGATTCATAATAAAGAATATCATTAGGAAAAATAATGCTTCTGTTTTGAGTGGATTTGCAAAGTTACTGCAAGCTCATCTGTTTCTATCACATTTACATCCTACATAACATAAAATTCAGCAATGGTCTTAGTATTAGAGAATCTTGAACTTATTCCTCAAAGAACATAATGTTCTTTCTGGATATTGTGACTTTTTCTTTTTCATTTTTTTAGTTGTATTGAGGTATACTTGACATACAGCACTGTACAAATTTAAGGTGTACGGCATAATAAATTAGATATATTGTGAAATGATCACCACAATAAATTAACATCCGTCATCTCATATAGACATAGAAAAAAGAAAATATGTTTTTGCCTTGTGATGAACACTTTTAGAACCTACTCTCTTAACTTTTATATATACCACATTTCAGTGTTAACTATAGTCATCATGTTGTACCTTATATACCAGGACTTATTTAACTCGTAACTGGAAGTTTGTACCTTTTGACCACCTTCATCCAATTTCCTCACCCCTTACACCCAACCCCTCTGGAAAACACAAAGCTGATTTCTTTGTATAAGTTTGTTTGTTTTTAGATTCCACATATAAGTGAGATCATAAAGTATTTGTCTTTCTCTGTCTGACTTATTTCACTTAGCACAATGCCCTCAAAGTCCATCCATGTTGTCACAAACGAGACAAATGATGGGATTTCCTTGATATTTAATGACTGAATTATACACACACACACACACACACACACACATATATATATATATACCAAATCTTGATCTATTCATCCACTAATGCATCAATGGACACTTAGGTTGTTTCCATGCTTTGGTTATTGTAAATAATGTTGCAGTAAACATGGAAGGGTGGATGTCTCTTTGACATAGTGTTTTGTTTTCTTTGGAAATATACCCAGAAGTGGAATTGCTGGATCATATGGGAACTCTATTTTTAATTTTCTGAGGATCCTCCATACTATGTTTTCCATAGTGGCTGCACCAATTTAGAATCCAACCAACAGTGCACATGTATTCTCTTTTCTCTACATCCTGTCCAGCATTTGTTATTTCTTGTCTTTTTGATGATGGCCATTCTAACAGGCATGAGGTGACATCTCATTATGGTTTTGACTTGCATTGCCTTGATGATTAGTGATGTTAAGTACTTTTTCATGTACCTGTTGGCCATTTATATATCTTCTTTGGAAAAAAGTCTATTCAGGCTTAGCTCATTTTTTATTTTATTTTATTTATTTATTTATTTATTTTCTTAGCTCATTTTTTAAAGTGGATTATTTGTGGTTTTCTGCTGTTAAATTGTATACATTCTTTATTTATTTTGGATATTAACTCCTTATCGAATATATGATTTACAAATATTTTCTTCAATTTTGTAGCATGCTTTTCAAGTTTGCTTTTTCATTGATCATTTCTTTGGCTGTGCAGAATCATTTAATTTGATGTAGTCCTATGTGTTTATTTGTGATTTTGTTGCCTATGCTTTTTGTGTCATATTTTAAAATTCCTTGCCAAGACCCATGTCAAGGGGCTTTTGCCCTATGTTTCCTCTAGGAGTTTTATGGGTTTTAGTGTTACATTTAAGTCTTTAATCCATTTTGAGTTAAACTTTATGAGTGGTATAAAGATCTAATTTTATTCTTTTACTTGTGGATGTCCAATTCTCCCAGCACCACTTATTGAAGAGACTGTGTTTTCTCCATTGAGTATTCTTGGCTCCCTTGTCAGATATTAGTTGATTGTAAATGCTTGGGTTTATTTCTGGGCTCTCGATTCTGTTCCATTGGTTTATGTGCTTGTTTTCGTATGTACCATACTGTTTTGATTACTGTAGCTTGAAATCAGGAAGTGTGATACTTCCCATTTTGTTCTTTTTTCTCAGGATTCTTTGGCTCTTTGGGGTCTTTTTTGGTTCATATAAATATTATGATTGTTGTTTCTACTTCCATAAAAAATGCCACTAAAATCTTGATAGAGATTGCATTGAATCTATAGATGGATTTGGGTAGTATAGACATTTTAATAATATTAATTTTTGTAATCCATGAGCACAGGGTACTTTTACAATTATGTGTGTCAATTTCTTTCACCAATATTTGGTAGATTTTAGCGTAGAGATCTTTTACTTCCTTGGTTAAATTTAGTCTTAAATGTTTGATTGTTTTTGATGCTATTGTAAATGGAATCATTTTCTTTATTTCTATTGCAGATAATTCATTGTTAGTGTATAGAAATGCTACTTATTTTTGTATGTTAATTTTCTATCCTACAAGTTTACTAAATTAGTTGATTAGATCTAACAGCTTTTTGGTGGTGTCATTAGGATTTTCTCTATATAATATCCTGTCATCAGCAGAGACAATTTTACTTCTTTCTTCCTTACTCTGATTCCTTTTGTTTCTTTTTCTTGCCTACTTGCTGTGGCTGGGAGTTCCAGCTCTATGTTGAATAGAATTGATGAAAGTGGGTACCCTTGTCTTGTTTCTGATCTTAGAGGAAAAGCTTTTAATATTTCACCACTGAGTATGATATTAGCTGTAGGCTTGTCATATATGGCCTTTATTATGTTAAGGAATGTTTCTTTATACCTAATTTATTAAGAGTTTTTATCATGAACAGATGTTGAGTTTTGTCAAATGCTTTTTCTCTGTCAGGTGAGATGATTTTATGATTTTTTTCTATTAATGTGATATGTCACATTTATTGGTATGCCTCAGTTGAGCTATACTTTCATCCCAGGGATAAATCCCACTTGATCATGATGAATGATCCTTTTAATGTGCTGCAGTGTGGCTTTTTTTTTTAATGAAACATGTTTACAACTATCCACCTGCTTTCTTTTTCTGATTCACTTTAATTTAGTAAAAAGTAGGGTAGAGAAGGAGGTATACACCACAAGTTCATAATATATTCTTGTAATTAATAAACCACAGGTGATTTATTCCTTTAGAAATAGAATTCTCCTAATCAATTAATAATGTATAATTTAAAAATCAGTTTGAAAATAATCTCAATTTAATAATCTACGAGTTTATTTATGAATAGATGTGAATACTTCTGTTGATACTTACATTGAAGAACTTCATTTTTTTTTTCTAGAAAATTTAAGCACTGATGGAATATACATTGTATGAAATGGGCCAATAGACATCAAGTTAGTAACTGGCTTTGGGCCTGTAAATCACTTGTAAATATCTCATAACTTTATCATATACATTAAGTGTGAGTATTGTGAAGATAAGAGATCGGGACCAAGAGGGATGCTTCTCTCTTGCATTGGTTACAAACATTGTTTTCTGACAAATAAAAGTAGATGAAAAGTTTCTAAAGCCATCAAGTGAGTGCTCATTATGAATCATTCACCTATAATGTGTGAAAAATAGCCCATCCTAGTTTGAAATTTTGTTTTCACTTTAAAGATAGGAAACGTATGATAAGTTCACAGAGAAGTACTGTAGATTAGAATAGAGAAATACTTGGAATAAATTCTAAAATCAATAAACATTTGTTAAAAGATAAAATGAGTGTACACAACTAATAACTTCCTTTACTCCAACAATAATTTTTACATTATAGGAGTCATAATTTGTAAATTTCCTCTTTACACACTCTGTTTTTTGTCTTTTCACATTACTGACTTCTGCTCATACTTAACCCTTGTTTTGGCATATCATTGCTATATTTTAAAGTCACCAGAAATTATAAAAGTTTTAACATTTTGAATAGAAAAAAATTGAGTAAAAATTTTACTTTTATTGGAAAGCAATTCCAGAAAATTATTTTATTGAATATTAAATAATTATTTGTTTCAAATTAATGACTTTTAACAGGAGAAAATCGTTCTGCAAGAAAAAAATTATTCATTTTAAACACTGCACTTTTGTTTTAAGTAATGTTTCTAATACTCTCAAACAAATGATCAACGAACCTAATCCCCAATCTCTAAAGAGATGATTCCAAAATGTCTTATCACCATATTAAGTTTATAATAGTATTATAAAAAATAGTTGTAATACATCTTAACCAACTTCTTCAAATTTCGTTGTTTGGAATCATGGTTAAAAGGCTAAAATTACATTTGATATATTATCAAGTACGAAGTGTACTTCTAAGGTTAAAAAACGCAGTCTATCGAAAAGGAGTTTCACCTTTGACCTGCTCCAGTGAGAGCAGTGAGCATGAACAGGCTTTGGGAAAGGCAGTAAAACTATTACTTTTCCTCCCTCTTTAGCTTTTCCTGGACAGAAAAAGGAGAAGGCAAAATACAGAAGGCCATGCATGACAAGCAACCGCAAACCACTGTGAAAGGGAGTCTTTGGTATCTGAGATGACAGAATCAGATAAAGACAAAAGGATGCAGTGGCCGGGCTTCCCTGGTGGTGCAGTGGTTGAGAGTCCACCTGCCGATGCAGGGGACACGTGTTTGTGCCCCGGTCCGGGAAGATCCCGCATGCCGCGGAGCAGCTAGGCCCGTGAGCCATGGCCGCTGAACCTGTGCGTCCGAAGCCTGTGCTCTGCAACGAGAGAGGCCACAACAGTGAGGGGCCCGTGCACCGCAAAAAAAAAAAGATGCAGTGGCCGAGGGAGAGCTTCTTTCTGTAAGGCAGTCCTTCCCGCTCACATCTGAGTAAATGCTCTTGTGCGAATATGAGGAGGAAGTCAATGTTTTTGTGTTCAATATTTAGCTCGGGGGCAGAAAAAAGGCTCTCATTTCTGGAGTATTAGTCACAGATGTTAGCAGAATTATCTGTGTTACTTGAACAAAGTTTTATAGAGGACTTGTGCATATGGGTTTTATAATTTTGTAGCTACAAAATTATACTAATGGGAATTGTAGGATTTGTACAACCCGATTCCTTTCCATTTTTACTTAATTTCAGTAAGTTGTTGTTTTCTGGCAAAGCAGTAAGGCAATATTAAAATATGAGCTATATAATATCACGTAAGCCTTGAGAAGCTCATACACTTTGAATGAACCCTTAACTACAACTTTAGGAAGGTGAAAATGACAAGAGGAGGAATGAATAACTTTGTGAGGTGAACAAAAGAAGTTCAAGTGATCTACAACCTTCACTTCAGGGAATGAATCTATTTAGTGTACTTCGGGGAGAAAAGGTCTGGAATGGGTGTCTCTCAGGAGCAAGTGATCAGTAGAAAGATGTAGCTGGACAATGAAGCATGTGGCTTGAAAATTTTGAAAATTTCAACCTAAAACTTACCATTCTCAGGATTTCAAGGATTCATAAAATAAAGGGAATGTGGCCAAGTGGAAAAAGGATAAATACGTAATTCATGAAGTAGCCCTTTCTGACATACCCTGCCGCTTTTGGCTCCTAAAAATAGGTCAGTTAAGGGCAACATGTAATAATTTCCTTCAGAAAAGTGGTAAAGATATATTTTATTTGGAAGTGTTCTAAATTTTTTCAGTATAAGCTATAGAGGAATCTTCAGCCTATTTTAGAGAAAGACACAGGGTATTATGCAGAATATATTTGAAATAACTTTTTTTTCCCCTGTGGCATTATTAGCATCTAGCTGGAAAGCTTTGCATGCTTCTTTGCTTCACTGTGTTCTATGTAAATTACCAGGGTGGAAAGTGCCCTTACTAATATATTTAAAATACACTTTAGAGTGATGCTTTTTTTTTTTTTTTTGGCAGACATCATATTTGACATGGTATCTTCAATTGGGGGTAAAGACATTAACCATCAATTTGAAATCCAGAGAATGTAGTGACATATCAAGTAACATAAGAAGTCATTTCAGAATAATACAGAATTTAAAACTTGACCTGCATAAGTGAATCCATTATCACTCTTCTCTAAATTCTAGCCTTCTGATACATTTTTAAATATGCTAAATTTGTAAAGTGTAACAATAAGAAGTATTAAATCTACATAGAAACTATTTTTTAATAAAACATTATGTTTACACTTGCTTACACCTATTTTCTTTATATCAATTAGATTACTTGCATTGCATGAATTTGAAACTATAGTATTTGAAATTTTACCATCATTTTGAGGTTAAACATAAAATATTTCATCCCAGTGATACTTGCATCTATAAATAACTGCATTAATTTTGGAAGTTTAATGATTTTGAAAAATATAAAATGAATATACAATCAGAATGATTAAATTTACTTAACTTTTTAACATTGCCTAGTAAAAATCTTCAATGTTATTAGTTTTATAAAACATTTTAATTTATGCTGTAAATTAGCATAATCTCATTAATTTTCATCTGTCTCCAAAGAAGTGCCATCTTTACAAAAACATTCATACCAAAAATCTATAGCCTATAGACTTCTGGTAGTCTACCTGTCAGTTCTGATTATTTTCAGTAATCCAGTTATTTCACTGACCTACTTTTTCAATGACTACTAACCTTTCTAGGCAAAAATCAAAGGTTTATTTTCTTCTTGGTGGTAGATGTGTTTCTTGCCTAGGATTATTGATAATTTAGTTAATATATTTATAAACTAACTTTTTTATATATTCATAATAAAATAATGAATTATCTATATTTCTCTACTATTGAGACACATTATAATATGTATTTCATGAGTAATTTCCATCGATTGTATACCTCTGAAAAGAATAAAAAATAAGAATGAATGTATACATCAAAATATCTTCAAAGTATAAAAAAATCCTGAATTAATTTAAGGTATTATTGGCACTTTCTAAGGCAAGATAGTTAAATTAAAATTGGTTCTTATGAATATAGTTTCAAATTTTGAGAATTATGGAGTTTGATTTTTAATCCATTTTCATATCATCTGATGACTTCACTGAACTTAATTGTACAAAGTGCATTTTAATCTATTTTCACACACACACACACACACACACTCACATTTGCATCTGTCTTATTTGAAATGGCAAAGATGTGACACTGCTGATTAACATGGTTCCCTTACTACTCATGTTGTGAACTTGGAAACTGCTAGTGGCAGATGACTCCGGTAACATCGCTCTGAAATGTTTTTGATAATTGTGGAGTCCTATTCAGTTAACCATTGAGAAAAAAAAAGTAAACATCCCTTTTTTTATAACAGCAGCATAGGTACATAACATTAATATCTGTATTAATGTATATCGAATGTGTACTGAAATGCTAACTAGTCCATCACATCCACCATTGCAGCACAGAAACAGTTACGGATTAATTCAGATCTTCAGTCTCACAATGGGTTCTTAATGCTTGCCTTTGGTAAATTTTTAGGAAATAGAGTAAATTCACCTCATGCTAATATGGATTCTTCTTTCATAAGAGCTGAGTTATCTGCTGTCCTTTGAGCATACCCATAACGTACAATGTTAAAACGAGATGGCTATAATTGGTAAATAGGTCAATAAGAGCAAAGTTCAGAAGACAGCCAGCTCATGCTGTCATTTGTTCTCATCCTTCCCATAATGGTGATGTTTGCATCGCAGGTTAAAAGTTGCTTCTGTGAAAGGCAACATTTGAATTGTATATAAAGCCGTTGGACAAGGATGACAGGGTTCTTAACAAGAAAGGATAGAACAAGGACTAGCCAACCCCAATGTGTCTATTATAATAAAATTCAAAAGAAAGAGCTAATCTAAGCAATGGATATGAAATGGAAAGTGTATACATCTGAGAGGAAAATAGGTGAGGGATGATCACAAAATGATTTACAACCTAAAAACTATTGTGGTATTCATGATAGGGAGAAATTAACTTTGTTTCACAGTAAAAACAGGAAAAATTAACTCTCCTGATTTATGCCTTTTGGGGTCCCCTCATTTGTAGACCTCCTCAAAAGTCTTCTGTAAATAGCTGATGTATCAGCAATGCAAAAATGCTTTCATATTTAATTTTAGAGAGAGAATATTAAAAGGGCAATTGCTAGATGATTTGCCATCATCTAGGGGGTTCTTAGGTAATATTTAATTAGATTTAGCTAGAGGAATTAGATGCAACTAGACCCAGTTCACCTGATTTGGAGTTAAAGCAAAATCCTGAGACTTAATTTGTACAGGGAAAAAGAAAATATCATATAAGTCAATGTTAAAATTAACCACAATAATGGTCCTTAATTTAGGGGCCTAAAAGGCTAATACACCTCACCCTTAATAATCATGGAATTTGTTATGTTGAAGCCGTAGGAAGGAATCCTTTTTAGTGAGGAATCCACCAAAGTTAAACAAACAAACAAAAATAGGTTGTGTTTAGTTGTTTCACAAAGCAAGCTTTGTTCACATTGCTGATGAATATTCTAGGGCAGAGCTTTTTTGCTGCTAAAGAAAAAGAATCTAAGTTTTATCCTTTACCCTATGGCAGGACATGCTGTCAGAAAATATCAATAATTTCCTCCATTACCTTATATTTTCCCCAAAGTCTTTCCCTGTGTGGCCATGAGCTACTATGGTTTTAATAGAATTAAGAGTTTATATCAGCTCAAGTGTGCCAAATAAGATGTGTAAATGGAAACCAAGCTAACCTTAAATTAAGATTTTTAATCTCCATGTGTTTTCATTATTCTTAGACTCTGAAGTGTTTTCCTGAACATTAGTGATGTTGAGCATCTTTTCATGTCATTGTTGACCATCTGTATGTTTTCTTTGGAAAAAAATGTTTGTTCAGGTCCTTTGCCCAGTTTTTTATCAATTTTTTATATTAAGTTTCATGAGTTCTTTATATATATTCTGGATATTAACCCCTTACTGGTTATATGATTTTCAAATACCTTCTCCCATACAGTAGATTGCCTTTTCATTTGCTACTGGTTATCTTCACTGTGAAAAAACTTTTTCATTTCAGGTAGTCTCATTTGTTTATTTTTGTTTTTGAGGTGCTTGCCTGAAGAAACAGATCCAAAAAAATTTCACAAACTCTAATGTAGAAGAGCTGACTGCCTTTGCTTTCTTCTAGGAGTTTTGTGGTTTCCAATCTTATATTCAAGTCTTTAGCCTATTTTTATTTTATTTTTACATATGGTGTAATATGCTGGTCCAGATTCATTCTTTTGCTTGTAGTTGTCCAGTTTTCCCAACACCATTTACCGAAGTGACTATCTTTTCCCCATTGTATGCTCTTGCCTCCTTCATCATAAATGACCAAATGCCTGTGGGTTTATTTCTGGGCTCTCTATTCTATTTCATCAATTGATGTGTCTGTTTTGCACCAATACCATATTGCTGTGATGATTATAGCTTTTCAGTATAGTTTGAAATCAAGGCACATGATATTCCCAGTTTTGTTCTTCTTTTTAAAGATTGCTTTGGCTATTTGTCATACTTTGTGGTTCAATACAGTTTTTAGGATTATTTCTTCCAGTTCTGTGAAAAATGCTGTTGATATTTTGACAGGGTTTGCATTGACTCTGTATATATCTTTGGGTATTATGGGAAATTTAACAATACTAATTCTTCCAATCTATGAGGGTAGGATCTTTCCATTTATTAGTGGCATCTTTAATTTCTTTCATCTATGTCTTATAGTTTTCAGAGTACATGTCGTTCACCTTTATGGTCAAATCTATTTCTAGGTGTTTTATTCTTTTTGATGCAACTATAAATTATTTAAATTTATCTTTCTGATAGTTTGTTATTAGTGCACAGAAATGCAACAGATTTCTGTATATTAATTTTGTATCCTGCAAATTTACTGAATTCATTTATTAGTTCTAGTAGTCTCATGGTAGAGTTTTTAGAGTTTTCTATGTAAAATGCCATCTAATCTGCAAAGAGTGACAGTTTTACTTCTTCCTGTCCAATTCGGCTATCTTTCTTTTTCTTTTCTAGTTGCTCTGGCTAGGACTTCCAATACTATGTTGAATAAAAATGGCAAGAGTGGGCATCCTTGTCTTTTTCCTGATCTTAAGAAAAAAGGTTTTAGCCATTTATCAGAGTCTGATATTAGCTCTGGGTTTGTTGTATGTGGCCTTTATTATGTTCATGTACATTTCCTCTATACCCACGTTGTTGAGAGATTTTATTATTTTTTTACCATAAATGAGTTTTAAATTTTGTCAAAGGCTTTTTCTGCATCTATTGAGATGATCATATAATTTTTATCCTCATTTTGTTAATACAATATATCACACTGACTGATTTGTGGATGTTGAATCATCCTGTATCCCTGGAATAAATCCCACTTGATCATGGTGTATGATCCTTTTAAAGTGTTTTTGAATTTGGTTTGCTGGTATTTTATTGAGGGCTTTTGCATCTATGTTCAACAGGAATATAGACCTATAATATTCTTTTTTGTGGTGTCCTTGTTTGGTTTTGTTAGAAATGTAATGTTGGCCTCATAGAATGAATTTGGAAGCTTTCTTCCACTTTAATATTTTGGAATAGTTTAAGGATAAATGTTAACTCTTCTTTAAATATTTGGTAGAATTCCCCTGTAAAGTCATCTGGTCCTAGACTTTTGTTTGTTGAGGGGTTTTTTTTGTTTTACTGATCCAAATTCATTATTAGTAATTTATCTATTCATATTTTCTATTTTTTTAATTCAGACTTGGAAGATTGTATGTTTCTAGGAATATATCCAATTCCTCTATGTTTTCCAATTTGTGGTGTATAATTGTTTGTAGTGATCCCATAGGCTCTTTTTATTTCTGTGGTACCAGTTGTAACTTCTCTTTAATTTCTGATTTTATTTATTTGGTCTCTCTCTCTCTCTCTCTCTCTCTCTCATCGGGCTAAAGGTTTGTCAATTTTGTATATCTTTTCAAAGAATCTCCTCTTAGTTTCATTGATCTCTTCTAACTTTTTTTCTCTATTTCATTTATTTCTGTCTGATCTTTATTATTTCCTTCCCTCTACTAATGTTGGGCTTTTGTTTGTTCATTTTTTTTTCTAGTTCCTTTAAGTGTAAGCTTTATTTATTTGAGATTTTACTTATTTCTTGATGCAGGCTCATATGTCTATAAACTTCCCTCTTAGAACTATTTTTGCTATGTCCCATAGATTTTAGAAGGTTTTGTTTCCATTTTCACTTAATTTTTTTTTCTTCCTTTTTATTTCTTCAATGGCCCATTGATTTTTAGTAGCATGTTGTTAAGCCTCCATGTGTTTGTGTTTTCTCCTAGTTTTCTTCTTCTGGTTCATTTCTAGTTCATACTCTCAAAATTGGAAAAAAAAATGCTTGATATGATTTCAAACTTAAATTTATTGACACTTGTTTTGTGGCTTAATATGTGATCTATCACATATTAAATCTCCAGGTGTACCTGAAAAGAATGTTTATTCTGCTGTTTTGGATGGAATGTTCTATATACATCTATTAAGTCAGTCTGTTATAATGTATCATTTAAGGCCAATGTTTCCTTTTGATTTTCTGCCTGGATGATCTGTCCATTGTTGTAAGTGGCGTATTAAAGTCCCCACTATTATTGTATTATTATCAATTTCTCTTTTTATGTCTGTTAATAATCTGCTTTATATATTTAGGTGCTCTTATGTTGGGTGCATAAATATTTGCAAGTGTTATATCCTCTTGTTGTATTTATCCCTTTATCATTATGTAACATACTTCTTTGTCTCTTATTTCAACCTTTGTTTTATTACTTTTTTCATTTATATTTCCCTTTATTTTTTTGCTTCCAGAATAACTAGTCAATTCCTTAACTTTTTTTTTAATAGATCTTTATTGGAGTATAATTGCTTCACAATACTGTGTTAGTTTCTGTTGTATAACAAAGTGAATCAGCAATAGGCACACATATGTCTTCATGTCCCCTACCTCTATAGGCTCCCTCCCATCCTCCCTATCCCAACACTCTAGGTCATCACAAAACCCCGAGCTGATCTCCCTGTGCTTTGCTGCTGCTTCCCACTAGCTAATATTTTACATTCGGTAGTCTATATATGTCGATGCTACTCTCACTTCAGCCCAGCTTCCCCCTCCCACCCAATGTCCTCAAGTCCATCCTCTATGTCTACGTCTTTATTCCTGCCCTACAACTAGGTTCATCAGTACCATTTTTTTTTTTTTTAGATTCCATATATATGCATTAGCATACAGTATTTTTTTTTATCTCTTTCTGACTTACTTCACTCTGACAGTCTCTAGGTCCATCTGCCTCACTACAAATAACTCAGTTTCATTTCCTTTTATGGCTGACTAATATTCCATTGTTTATGTGTGCCATATCTTCTTTATTCATTCATCTGTTGATGGACATTTAGGTTGGTTCCATGTCCTGGCTATTGTAAATAGTGCTGCAATGAACATTGTGGTACATGTCTCCTTTTGAATTATGTTTTTTTCAGGGTATATGCCCAGTAGTGGGATTGCTGGGTCATATGGTAATTCTATTTTTACTTTTTTAGGGAACCTCCATACTGTTTTCCATAGTGGTTTTATCAATTTACATTCCCACCAATGGTGCAGGAGGGTTTCCTTTTCACCACACCCTTTCCAGCATTTATTGTTTCTAGATCTTTTGATGATGGCCATTCTGACTGAAATGTCTATTTAGGTCTTCCACCCATTTTTTCACTGGGTTGTTTGTCTTTTTGATATTGAGGTCCATGAGCTGTTTGTATATTTTGGAGATTAATCCTTTGTCTGTTGTTTCATTTGCAAATATTTTCTCCCATTCTGAGGGTGGTCTTTTTGTCTTGTTTATGGTTTCCTTTGTTGTGCAAAAGCTTTTAAGTTTAATTAAGTCCCATTTGTTTATTTTTGTTTTTATTTCCATTACTCTAGGAGGTGGGTCAAAAAAGAACATGCTTTCGTTTATGTCAAAGAGTGTTTTTCCTATGTTTTCCTCTAAGAGTTTTATAGTGTCTGGTCATACATTTTAGTTTTTAATCCATTTGGAGTTTATTTTTGTGTATAGTGTTAAGATGTGTTCTAATTTCATTCTTCTACATGTAGCTGTCCAGTTCTCCCAGCACCATTTATTGAAGAGGCTGTATTTTCTCCATTGTGTGTTCTTGCCTCCTTTGTCATAAATTAGGTGCCCATATGTGCGTGGGTTTTTCTCTGGGCATTCTATCCTGTACCATTGTTCTATATTTCTGTTTTTGTGCCAGTACCATACTTTCTTGATTACTGTAGGTTTGTAGTATAGTTTGAAGTTGGGGAGCCTGATCCTTCCAACTCCATTTTTCTTTCTCAAGATTGCTTTAGCAATTCGGGGTCTTTTGTGTTTCTATATGAATTGTAAAATTTTTTGTTCTAATTCTGTGAAGAATGTCATTGGTAGTTTGATAAAGATTGAATTGAATCTGTAGATTGCTTTGTGTAGTATAGTCATTTTCACAATATTCATTCTTCCCATCCAAGAACATGGTATATTTCTCCATCTGTTTATATCACCTTTGATTTCTTTCATCAGTGTTTTATGATTTTGAGTACAAGTCTTTCACCTCCTTAGACAGGTTTATTCTGAGATATTTTGTTCTTTTTGTTGCAATTGTAAATGGGAGTGTTTCCTTAGTTTCTCTTTCTGATTTTTCATTGTTGGTGTATACGTATGCCAGAGATTTCTGGGCATTAATTTTGTATCCTGCAAATTTACCAAGTTCATTGATTAGTTCTAGTAGTTTTCTGGTGGCATCTTTAGGATTTTCTATGTATAGTATCATGTCATCTGCAAACAGGGACAATTTTACTTCTTCTTTTCCAATTTGTATTTCTTTTATTTCTTTTTGCTCTCTGATTGCCGTGGATAAAATTTCAAAAAATATGTTGAATAAGAATAGTGAGAATGGACATCCTGCTCCTCCCAGAGGGCCCTCTCCTATCTCCCCTCAGCCTCCTTCATATGCCCCCAGGACAAATGCAGCCAGGGAGAGGGGGTCCTTGGACGTCAGGGGACCAGCCTGGGAGCTCAGCAGGCTCCCCAGGCCCAGGTGGGTGGGGCAATCACCCTCCACTTCTCTCCCATTCCTCCTGGAGGGTTCCTCCCGCTGGCCTCTCCTGATCTCCTCGGCCTCAGGGGCGCCTATCCTGTCTGGCCTCCACTTCTCCTCCCCCCTCAGTCCCCCCACATCCTACTGTTTCACTTGGGGGTTCTTCCCATTTCCTTGTGTGTGAGGGTCCCCCCACCAGCAGCCAGCATGCATCCTAGTTGTGGGGAAATGCTAAGTCAGCATCTTCCCTCTCCTCTCACAATCTTTGTTTTAAAGTTTAATTTGCTGATACAAGTATTGCTACCCCAGCTTTCTTTTTGTTTCCATTTGCATGGAATATCTTTTTCTATCTCTTCATTTTATTGTTTTCTGGTTGTTTTTTGTAGTTCTCTGTTCCTTTTTTCTCTTGGTCTTCCCTTATGATTTGATGATTTTCTTTAGTATTATGTTTGGATTCCTTTCTCTTTATTTTTTTATATGTATTATAGGTTTTTGGTTTGCAGTTGTCATGAGATTTGTGTATAACCATATATATATATAGATACAGATATATGTATATATCTGTATCTATCTATCTATATATTGGTCTATTTAAGTTGATCACTTAAGTTTAAATGCCTTTTAAAAACTACAGTTTTATTCCCTCAACCCACATTTTACTTTTTGACATGATATTTTATATCTTTTTGCTTTTGTATCTATTTACTAATTATTATAGTTTTAGTTTATTTTACTACTTTGCCTTTTGACTTTTATACTAGCCTTGTAAGTGGTTGACCCACTACCTTAACTATATGTTTGCTTTTACCAATGTGGTTGTTCCTTTCATATATTTCCTTATTTCTAGCTATGGACTTTTCTTTTCTGCTTAAAGAAGTCTCTTTAGCATTTCTTGTATGGCCAGTTTAGTGGTGGTGAACTCCTTTAGCTTTTGCTTGTCTGTGAGCCTCTTTATCTCTCCTTCAACTCTGAATGATAACATTTCCAGGTAGACTATTCTTGGTTGTAGGCTATTGTTTTGTTTTTTGTTTGTTTGTTTGTTTTTAATTCAGCACTTTGATAAAGTTCCACTCCATTCTGGCCTGTATAGTTTCTGCTGAAAAAATCAGCTTATATTGTTACAGGTGTTCCTTTGTATGTAACTAGTTGTTTTTTCTTGCTGCCTTTAAGATTCTCTCTTTATCTTTAACTTTTGACATTTTAATTATAATGTTTGTTTGTATGGGTCTCTTTGGGCTCATCTATTTGAGACTCTGTGCTTCCTGTACTCAGATATCTGTTTTCTTCACTAGGGTATGGAAATTTTCAGCTAATATTTCTTCAAATAAGTTTTATGTCTCTTTCTCTCTTCTTCTTCTAGTATCATGTCATCTGCAAACAGGGACAATTTTACTTCTTCTTTTCCAATTTGTATTTCTTTTATTTCTTTTTGCTCTCTGATTGCCGTGGATAAAATTTCAAAAAATATGTTGAATAAGAATAGTGAGAATGGACATCCTGCTCCTCCCAGAGGGCCCTCTCCTATCTCCCCTCAGCCTCCTTCATATGCCCCCAGGACAAATGCAGCCAGGGAGAGGGGGTCCTTGGACGTCAGGGGACCAGCCTGGGAGCTCAGCAGGCTCCCCAGGCCCAGGTGGGTGGGGCAATCACCCTCCACTTCTCTCCCATTCCTCCTGGAGGGTTCCTCCCGCTGGCCTCTCCTGATCTCCTCGGCCTCAGGGGCGCCTATCCTGTCTGGCCTCCACTTCTCCTCCCCCCTCAGTCCCCCCACATCCTACTGTTTCACTTGGGGGTTCTTCCCATTTCCTTGTGTGTGAGGGTCCCCCCACCAGCAGCCAGCATGCATCCTAGTTGTGGGGAAATGCTAAGTCAGCATCTTCCCTCTCCTCTCACAATCTTTGTTTTAAAGTTTAATTTGCTGATACAAGTATTGCTACCCCAGCTTTCTTTTTGTTTCCATTTGCATGGAATATCTTTTTCTATCTCTTCATTTTATTGTTTTCTGGTTGTTTTTTGTAGTTCTCTGTTCCTTTTTTCTCTTGGTCTTCCCTTATGATTTGATGATTTTCTTTAGTATTATGTTTGGATTCCTTTCTCTTTATTTTTTTATATGTATTATAGGTTTTTGGTTTGCAGTTGTCATGAGATTTGTGTATAACCATATATATATATAGATACAGATATATGTATATATCTGTATCTATCTATCTATATATTGGTCTATTTAAGTTGATCACTTAAGTTTAAATGCCTTTTAAAAACTACAGTTTTATTCCCTCAACCCACATTTTACTTTTTGACATGATATTTTATATCTTTTTGCTTTTGTATCTATTTACTAATTATTATAGTTTTAGTTTATTTTACTACTTTGCCTTTTGACTTTTATACTAGCCTTGTAAGTGGTTGACCCACTACCTTAACTATATGTTTGCTTTTACCAATGTGGTTGTTCCTTTCATATATTTCCTTATTTCTAGCTATGGACTTTTCTTTTCTGCTTAAAGAAGTCTCTTTAGCATTTCTTGTATGGCCAGTTTAGTGGTGGTGAACTCCTTTAGCTTTTGCTTGTCTGTGAGCCTCTTTATCTCTCCTTCAACTCTGAATGATAACATTTCCAGGTAGACTATTCTTGGTTGTAGGCTATTGTTTTGTTTTTTGTTTGTTTGTTTGTTTTTAATTCAGCACTTTGATAAAGTTCCACTCCATTCTGGCCTGTATAGTTTCTGCTGAAAAAATCAGCTTATATTGTTACAGGTGTTCCTTTGTATGTAACTAGTTGTTTTTTCTTGCTGCCTTTAAGATTCTCTCTTTATCTTTAACTTTTGACATTTTAATTATAATGTTTGTTTGTATGGGTCTCTTTGGGCTCATCTATTTGAGACTCTGTGCTTCCTGTACTCAGATATCTGTTTTCTTCACTAGGGTATGGAAATTTTCAGCTAATATTTCTTCAAATAAGTTTTATGTCTCTTTCTCTCTTCTTCTTCTGGTACCTCTGTAATGCAATTTTTAGTACGCTTGATGTTCTCTCAGAGATCCCTTAAACTATCCTCATTTTTTAAAATTATTTTTTCCTTTTTGCTGTTCCAAATGGGCAAGTTCCTCTACCCTATCTTCCAGATGGCTGATTCATTCTTCTGAATCATCTGTTCTGCTATTGACTCAATCTAATGTATTGTTCATTTCAATTATTGTACTCTTAAGTTCTAATTGGCTCTTTTTTATATTTCTGCCTTTTTGTTGAAGTTCTCACTGTCTTCATACATTCTTCTGAGTTCAGTAAGCATCTTTATCACTGTGACTTTAAATTCTTTTTCAGATAGATTATCTTTATTTCATTTAGTTCATTTTCTGAGACTTTATCTTGTTCTTTTTTGTGGAACATGTTCTGTTGTCTCCTCATATAGCCTAACTTTCTGTGTTTGTTTCTATGTATCAGGTGGATCAGTATATCTCCTGGTCTTGAAGGAGTAACCTTACATAGAAGGTTTCCTGTGGGGTCCAAAAGAGCAATTCCCCCTCTTTATCTTTGATTATCTGTAGTTTGAAAATGATATGCCAGTGTGTATTTTTTTTTGCATATATCCTGCTTCATGCTCTGTGAGCTTCCTGGATCTGTGGTTTGGTATCTGACCTTTATTTAAGGAAATTCTCAGTCATTATTGTGTCAGATATTTCTCCTCTTCCTTTCTCTCTTTCTTCTCCTCTGGTATTCCCATTATGTGTATATTACACCTTTTGTAGTTGTTTCATAATCCTTGGATATTCTGTTTTATATTAGTCTTTGTTCTCTTAGCTTTTCAGTTTTTGAGGATTCTGTTGATATATCCTCCAGACCAGAGATTCCTTCCTCAGCTGTATCTAGTCTACTAATAAGCCCATCAAAGGATTTCTTTCTCTTACAGTATTTTTGATCACTAGCATTTCTTTTTGGTTCTTTCTTAGAATTTCCATGTTTCTGCTTACATTGGCCTTCTGTTCTTGCATGTTGTCTACTTTATCCATCAGTGCCCTTAGCATATTAATCATAGTTATTTTAAATTCCTGGTCTGATAATTCCAACATTCCTGCCATGTCTGGTTCTAATGTTTGCTTGGTCTTTTCAAATTGTGTTTTCTGTAGTTTGGCACGCATAGTAATTTTTTCTTTATAGCCATACATGATGTACTGGGTAAAAGGAACTGCTCTAAATAGCCCTTTAGTAATGTGGTTGTGAAGTCCAGGGAGAGGGGATGTGTTCTCTATTCCTATAATTAGGTCTCAGTCTTTTAGTGAGCCTATGCCCTGGGGTGTAAACTTCACAAGAGTTTCTCAGTTTTTATTTTTTTGTTTGTTTGTTTTTTGTTTTTTCTCACAGCTTAGATGGGACAGGATGTGTAGAATGGGCTGGAGTTGGGTATTTCCCTTTTGTAGGTAGTTAAGGTCTGATCATCACTCAGCAGGTCAGGCTCTGGTTAACTAGTTTCCCCTGTGGGCAGACTAGTTAAAAAACAGTTCTCTGGCAAATTTCAAAATGGTTCCTTTTCTCCTCCCACTGCTGAAAGCACAAGGGAATTTTTCTCTGCTATTTACTGTGGGAACCTGATTGAGCTCCTGGGAGTAAATCTCACAGTATTATGGGGTCTGCCTGTGACTGGGTCGGCCTGAAGTTTTTAATTCTCAAAGTGTCATCTGTGCTGAGCCTCCAGTAATTTGTCAATTACATTTCCAATTTTTCTACCCCCACGCTGCTGTGCACAGTGGTTCTAACTCAGGTCTCTGCTCTTGTGAGCTGTTAGTCCACTTATTTGCCTGTCCTGTTTCTCCAGTCTTGGGGATAGTGTTTTTCCCTGTGCCCTACTCTCTCTTAAAGATCCAAAAAGAGTTGCTGGCTTTTAAGTCTGGTCAGTTTTTTCCTTATTAAGACAGAGGCAGTTTTCAAACTCCTTATATGTACAGCCAGAAACCTTCTGTTTCTTTTTTGGTGCATTAATTTTTGGCATTGTGTATGAAGTTCCTATAATAGTAAGGTTAAATTTTATATCCCTATATATATTCCTTATTGTTTTCCTCTGCAGTTTTTTTAGGGATCATATTCTTCCATTCTGTCCATTTCTCATCTTCCCAGATCATGGCTTTAAGGTTAGTAAAGTTTCCCAAATTAATTAAAGATGCTATTTCTTTTTTTCTCCCATTCTAGTCATGTGGGATTAAACCCACTGTAAATATAACATTTTACTGTTCATTCTGAATTGTGACTTGTGCCACAACTTAATCTACTGGTTGCTTTTATAGGTCTTCCAGTCTTTTGAAAACATATGCAAACAAATAAAAGTTAAGCACTGTTGAAAATCATATTAGAACCTGTAAAAACATGTTTTGTTAATGTAATTAATTCTGATGAACACTGTCCCCATAATCCAACAGAAAAAAAAAAGCACTTAGTTTTCCTCCACATAATCAAAATTCAGCATTTACTTTTCTTCTGATTGTTGACTGCTGTTTGGGCTCTGTCTGAGCTATTTGAGTGTTTGTTTCTTATGTTGTTCACAACTTGTGTTTTATAAAATTATCAGTTATAATTGTTAGCCTCAATACAGCTATACAGTGTAAATAAATTGTGAGTCAAAGAAATGCCATATGAAACAAAAATGTGACAAGACCTATTAATTGTCCATTTCTGTAATGAATTGAGACATAGATGATACTGTTGAATCTTTCCTGATCAAGCATGTTCTTGAATTATTTTTTCTGGAATGATTACATTCACATCTTACTCTGTAAGGTTTAGATCCAAGTAATATTACAATCACAAAGATTTTCTAGAATATGTCAGCTCACATTTGCCTCTTTCTTTGATTCCTTTAGAAATCATGGAGTGGATCACATAATTGAAAATGTTATTCTGTACTGTCTTGCACATTAGTTGCAATTGATTGTCCAAGTAAAGTTTAAAGTCTTTAAATCACACTTTATCATTTTCCCTGGGAAAAAAATGGAACACAATTTCAATAAATATTAATTTTCTTGGTGCTTATCCTCAAATTCTGGTTTACATGGGATAAAATGGAGACTTCACACACAAAACTTAAACTGAGTTTGGAAGCCAAAGAAAGTAGGATGTATAAGAAAGCTCAGAAACATTGTACGTTGAAACAATCTGAAGAGACCAAGAAATAGGCATTTTCAGTTAACACTGAGTGAAGAAAATGGACTATTGAGGATAAATTTTTGATATTTTTAGTGAAACTCCATTTAACTTAGTATATTTTCTTGTATATATATTCTAATTTGTCCAGAATTCTAATTTGTCTGGACTGAGCTGAATAATCTTCCTTAAATGAACTGTTTACTTATCTAGAGTGAGAATTAATGGAAAAGACTGTGCTCCATATAACCCCTAGTTATGTAAACTTCAAAGCCCTCCTTTCCCCTCCTGCAAGAACAGGCTTTCTAACATGTAAATGGAGTCAGCTCACACCAGTGCTCATATTCTTTCAAAGATTTCCCATTACCTACATTTACGTCTACAGTTCCTGGTGGGGAATACAGGTATGGGCTTTCAAGCACAACTTTCTCTTCCTCTAAGCCAATGTTTTTTCATCCTTAGTGAGCATGACATCAATGAAATGGATCACCATAGAATTTTCAAAAATATGAAATAGAAATTTCCTTGTGTATTGCTCACTGTAAAGCTGAAGACATTTGTGGATGCTCTGGTTAGGGAATACACGCATTCTGGTTTACCTAGGACAAGTAGTCTCATTTATATCTGTTCTCCCAGCCTAAGTATCTCTTGTGGTCCCTTTCACATTCAACAATGTCACAGGTTGGATGAGAATATATATGTTTACCCTAATAATGGAAGGTAAAGTAAAATGTATATTTCTTAGTGTGCACAACTATAAAATTTTTTTGAATTGATTACCCCAAGCCTTTCTTGTATTTTTTTATTTGTACTTCTTATGTATAAATACTCTTTGTTATTAGAGTTGATTTACAATATTATGTATTTCAGCCATATGACAGTGATTCAATATTTTTATAGATTATACTCCATTTAATGTCATTATTAAAATATTGGCTATATTCCCTGTGTTGTACAATATATCCTTGTATCTTATTTATTTTATACCTAGCAGTTTGTACCTCTAAATCCCCGACTCCACTTTGGCCCTCCCTCATTTTCCCTCTCCCCACTGGTAACCACTAGTTTATTGTCTATATCTGTGAGTCTGTTTCTGTTTTGATATATTCATTTGTTTGTTTTATTTTTTTAGATTCCACTATAAATACTCTTTATATACATTTTACTTACACAGATATATGAACACATCCATTATAAACATGATCTCATTTAGTCCTTATAAAGATGTTACAAAATTGGTATTACTAACACCATTTCATAGATGAAGAACTTTGTTGGGAGGCTGGGTAGCACAAAATTTAATGTTTAGGAACACAGGCTTTATAGATACCTGGCTTCTTAGATATTTATTCCTTAACATGTTAATAAAATTGAAATTCACTGAACATATATTTCTCTATTTTATTTCTTTTTATAAGCAGATTCTTATATAAGAATACATTCTTATATATTTGTTTCTTTTTTTTTTTTCCTGGAATCCCAAGAGACTTAATCATTTTACATTTGTTTCTTTTCCTGGTATAAGCAGATATTTCTACCTAGAATGGCTTGCCTTCTCTCCACCTCATTCTTTGCCTCCCAGGAAAATTCTTACTAATTTGTGAAGGCTTTTACTTATTCTGGAAATAATAAAATGCAATATCTCATAAATATTAAACATTTGTATACAGTTCACTGGTGAGACACAGGTAGAACTGGACAAAATGAAGATATGGAAATAAAAACTATTTAGAGGCAAAAAGAGTTTTGGATTTGAGGGAGGAGAGTAAGGAAAAAGAGTTTGAATTTAATTAACTCTCTGTATTAGGGTAAAATGGCCAATGCAGTTGAGAAGGTAAATAGGACCAGAATAGAGAAGGCTTTCAATGCCAAGATAACAAATATGTTTTTTTTCATGACGTGTGTGTGTAGACATTCATATACACAGACTAACTTATACTTGAACTGTCAGTGTTTGGTGGGCAAGTAACACAAAGTAAATGGTCTTTATGAAATAACATGAAAGATCTCACATAAGTGTAAAGAACAGTCCTGTTCTGAGAAAAAAAATAACATAAAATACACTTTGACTAAATGATTTAGCCTGGGTCTTCCAAACACGTAGAGCCTGAGCCAAGAGCTTGTATGCAGGTAATTTATTTGGGTAAGTGATCAGTGGAACAAGACTGAAATGCTAAAGAGAGAAGGGTGAGAATCAATGCAAGAGTGTTTTATTCAGAGCTGGTGTCTGAGTTGTTCACCACCATACACTACTGGTGGCCAGTCCCACTGTAGACCTTCTGAGGAGCCCAGTAGAAGACCCCCATGGCCTGCCAAACCCAAAGGACAGGAGTGTTACCAGGTCCTGTCCCTTGCACAGTGCCGACACTTGGGTATCTGCTGTCTCTTATTTCCAGGACTCCAGTTGTCAGCGTGGCTGACGTGCTATCAGGATCCCCATCTGCACAGCTGGTTCCCACAATACTTGCTGGAGTGACAAGCTGTGCTGAGAGCGTGTGAATATGGACAGAGACCTGTCCAATAGACTAACTTTACAGATGAAGCAAATTAAGAACAAATGTTTTTAAAGCATTTTCTATTTAACATGATTGTATGGTTCTTTTAAAATGTTAGTCTCTAAACATAGGGTTGTATGCCTTTTGGCCACGCCTTCATTGTTCATATGTATAATAACTGATTTCTGAACATGGACTCCATTGAATAAAGGAAGAGGTTAAGTGAAAGATGCTATAGTCACATGTAAACAACAAGAGAGGTAGCATTTAAGGAAGTTATTATGTATCTACTTGGGGAAGGTGAAAAAAGCTCTTTTCCTTAGAGGATAGACACTGTCTTCTATCCTGTATAAGCAGACACTGTTTTATTTATCCTAGTATACGCTTACCTTAGCATAGAACCACACACAGTATGTGTTTGTATCTATTTAAAAGTATAAATTATATATATATAGTACTGATATATATCAATACTCGTAAAAATAAGCAATTAGAAATAAAGTACAAAATAAATATTACAGTGCAGAAGAGGAAAGCGTAATGCCTCAGTACTTTTAACTATACAAAAGTAGGTTTTCTACAAAAGGAAAATAACTTAATCAACCTATTGGTCTGTAGCAGAAATTAATAATATTATAATCTCTGTTTTCTTGATTCATCATTTAGTTTTTGTTTTGTTTTGTTTTGCGGTA
>NC_041217.1:2942398-2965757 GCF_002837175.3 Physeter macrocephalus
AGGCTCCGGACGCGCAGGCTCAGTGGCCATGGATCACGGGCCCAGCCGCTCCGCGTCATGTGGGATTCTCCCGGACCGGGGCACGAACCCGTGTCCCCTGCATCGGCAGGCGGACTCTCAACCACTGCACCACCAGGGAAGCCCTTCGCTGTTTTAAATTTTTATCACAAATAAAGTTCCAAATGTTCACATGAAGTGACACAATTGAATTAGCTGAGGTAGTTTCTTGGTCTTACAGTCACTTTGCTATCATTTTATATTTTAAAGCTACTGTTTAGACACAAGAGTATGAGTAATATCAAAGGGTGATCATGATTTAAGCTCAATGCCAGCAAGGACAATTCTGAAACAGAACGAACTTACTTCTGAAATGAACACGTGTAGCTGATTCTGTGTGTGTGGCTGACTGGATAATTAGGAGTTGCATGATTCCGTGTTGCATTAACTTCCACGTGGAATATAATGTTTGCTGAAAGATCCATAATTAGTATTTCTAATATGAAGCTTACTTAGATATTGTTAAAACTCAAAGTAATCATAGTGATTGTTTAGAACTTAAACCATAAAAAGGCATCCTCCCACGCCCTGAGGAATATTTTATCACAGACATCGATTAGAATTGTGAATACACGGTGATAAAAAAAAAGCACACTAAATTTAGCTAGTTTTATTATTGTTTTTAAATTCTATACAAATAACGCAACCCCTAAATTCAGGGGCAATCGCTGTCACCACCCTAACTTTGATACACCTCCAGTGGTTAATGCTGTGTTTCAGTTCTTTTTTACATCTAGGAAATCTTTGCCATCAAATCAATGATTTTTTTCCCGTGTTTCCTTCCAGAAGCCTTACAGCTTTTACTCTTAACGTTAGGTCTATGACCATTTCAAATTACTTTTTCAAGTGTTGTAAGGTAGTAGTCAAAGTCCACTTTTTCCCATATGAATATTCAGTTGTTTCAGCATCATTTGTTGAAAAAGACAAGAGATTTAGCCTTGCATATGTTGGAACTTTTGTCAAAAATCAATCAAGTAGGTCCATTTATGGACACTATTGATCAACATTATTTTTCTCATTGATCTACATGATCGTTTTCTCCTTTATTCTGTTACTTTGGTGAATGTTATTGAACTTTCAAATGCTGAACAAATCTGGTATTCCTGGATAAATTCCACTTGGTTATAATGTCTTATTCTTTTTTATGTAGCTGGACTCATTTTGCTAATATGTGGTTGAGGATCTTGGCAAAACCTATGTTTTTGAAGGATATTAATCTGCAATTTTCTTTGCTTATAATCCCATTCTCATGGTGTGTTATTGGGATTGTGCTCTTAGTTTCCTCCTTCTCTAGCTTCTGAAAGAATTTATGTCAGTCTCGTATTATTTCTCTTTTAAATGTTGATAGAATTCACCCATGAAATCACCTGGGCCTGGAGTTATTTTTGTGGGAAGGTTTGGTAATGAGTTTTATTTCTCTATAGATAGCTGTTTGGAATTTTTTCTTTCTTTCTTCTTGTTTTCATGTCAGGAAGTCGGATTTTTCAAGGAACTTCCACACAGACTTGTGAGGCCCTTCTTATGTGTAGACCTACCCTCAGCTCCTAATCCTCGTTGCATAGATTCCATTCACATCAGCAGCTCCATTCTCTGGTTTCTGCCTCTATTTTCTCAACAAGACCACCCTATTCTTCTCGAACACCAGCTTGCTGTACTGCCACTGATAGAATGTCCTCAGGCAGAGCACCGCGACACTCCCAGAGACCAGTATCTCTTCTTACAGGAATCTCTTCTTGTTCTCTCTGTTGTCTAATGCCTGAAACAGCCATTTCCCATATTTTTTCCCCAAGTTTTACAGTTGCTTATGGGAGGAGGCTTAGTCTCATATGCCAGCTACAAATTGCATCAAGAGCATGAGTTGCTGCAGTTTCTGACCTTCAACACCCCTTGAAAGGAGTTCAGGACAGAGATCGGGCATGAGACATCTGTGCTCTGGGAGAAACTGACAGAACAGGTCTTCAGATAGATATTTTCAGGAGAAGACTTTATGAGGCCAATTCTTGCATCTCCTCATATCTAGAAAAGCACTAAAATCATTAGCGGTGACATCTGCTCCTTATGACGAGCAGCCAGCCTCTGCCAACATGTGTGCTTCACTGCACGTCCCCCCTTCACTAAAATCATAGATGACACTGACCTTCCCCCCACCTCTCTGGAGCAGTTCCTCAGAGCTCTCTGAAATGCTGTCTCCCGGGCTATAGTCCTCATTTTGCCCCCAATAAAACTTAACTCACAGCCCTCACGTTGTGCATTTTTTAAATTGACCCTTACAAATGACTCCGTCTAAAAGAGGAAGTGTCCTGAAACTCAGTTTGGGCACTTACTGACAATATGACAAGAATTTCAATATTTTTCTCACTGATATTCAAGATACTCATTGTCCCGTGCCTTCCCTTTTCCAAAATGTTTCCGTCACCATTTCAATCTTAGCTAAAGTATTTTTATTGCAAATAAAAATATTATAAGTTCCCTATTTTGTATGAAAGCATCTCTGAAGTCTGTTTTCAATATACCTTTACATACATACTGAGCTCTACCATCATGCACACACTATGAGCTCCAGTCAGCCTTATCTGTTGATGATTTTCTGAACCCGGCATCCCTTCTTGTTACATGCCTGCATCAGTACCACATCCTAAAATACTCTTCCTTCTTTCTTTCTTACTATAAAAAACTTTGCGAATTTTTAAAAGTCTAGCTAATATCCTACCTCCCCAAGAAAATGATACAATCAGAACTTGTATTTTTTTTTAATATTAATACCCCTTTGTTCATTAACTTACCAGATGGTCATGCTTCTCTTCCAAGAATATGTTAAAAGCTCATGGAGGACAGAAGTTCCATATTTAGTTTTCCTAACTCAAAAGCACCTTCTCTACCTGTTAAGGGAATGGGTACTGATTTAAAAAAATATACTCTCAAACCTCAGAAGCTTCACATCATTTAAGCTTATTTTTAGTTTACAAGTATCTCAAGCAGGAATTCTAATTATTTAGGCAGCTCTCCTTCAAGTGACAACCCAGGGGGTCAATCACCTTCCATCTAGGGCTCTGCTATCTTCAACACATTTCCAAGGTCACCTTGTCAGACAAAATCAAACTGGAAGGGGTTTTACTATGTCTGCATCACTGTTCACAGTCTTTTTTCTAGACCTAGTCACATGGGCACACCTAACTTCAGGGAGGCTGGGAAACAGAGTCTGCCTGTGTGTCCTGTAGAAGGGAAATTGTAATAGCTTGCCATCTCTGTCCCACCTCCAGAGTATAATTACTCCTCTGTCTTGAGTCCTCCACCTTTCTAAAGCTCACTTAACAGTTTAGATTTACAGTTTAGCATCATCTGTGTTTGCTTGCCTTAGATAGATCCCTTTCTCTCTTTCTCTCTGAACTGGCAACCATGTGCTCAATAATTCAGTTCTCTTTCAGTTCCATAAAAGTTTATTGAAAGCCAGAACCAGGCCCTGGGGATATGAATATGAATTCAACAATGTTTGTGGATTTCAAAGTTTGATAGACAACAGATCTACACACACACACACACACACACACACAACTCTAGTCCACACATCTCCCATTTTATCCAGTCTTTGTGGCTGTCTCTCCCAGCTCCCTTTCTGCCATGGTCTTTGTGGAGAGTGTAGCCTTTCCTGTTAACCCGGGGTGCCTCTTTGATTTCCCAGCCCTGCCCAACCTCACCCAAGGAGATGGACTCGCTTCCCTGTTTCTCACCCTAAATAATATAGAATCTGTCTATTTCAGAGACCAAACTCAATGAGCATTAACTGCCTTCTCTCCTATGCTCTTCACCAGAACTACTTACCCTCCTTAGAAGTCTGATTTGAGAATCCAGCGTAACCATAGGTAAAATAATTCAGAGTAAAAATTCTGCAGAAAATGATGCAATAGAAATAAAAACAAGAGTCCATGTGTAAGACCTGAGGCTGGAGATAAGGGCCAGGGATTCAGTCTCAACAACTCATAGCTCAAGAGTGAAGCAGTGAGGAGAGATAGATGTTAACACTGCCAGGTCTAAGTACCTCCTGCCCTACGGCAGGCTTGACCTGCGAACGTGCATAGGAGGGAGCCTGCACGTGGAAGGAAAAATAGGGAAAACTCTGGGGAATGAGATAGAGAGTTTGGTAAGAGAGGCATTGCCTAAAACCACCAGCATTTCTGTCTCTCAAGACTTCTCAACGGGCACACTACATGCAGCCATACTGCACTGTCATTGATCCCAGTTTGGGACCATGATTTTCCACGCTGTGAACTGTAATTCTGTGTGCTTTCTTGTTCTCAAATTCTCATGTTTCTTTTTTCTGCATCATACCTATATATCTTGGTTTAATGCATGCTTCCAAATTCCATGACATTTCTGCTACAAGGTGTGGAGTCTGATTCTCTTTCCTATGGATACAGGCCAGCCTCATTGACTTACCTTTAATAAATAGGATGTGCAGATGTAAGCTATTATATAGAGAATGGATAAACAACAAGGTTCTACTCTATAAACATATAGGACATATATATATATACACATAAAGAGCTATATTCAATATCGTATGATAAACCATAATGGAAGAGAATATTAAAGAGTGTGAAAACAGAATGATATACTTAGTAATCACAATTTTAAATACATAAGTATTCAGAGAATATGAGAATGAATGAATGAATGAATAAATAAATAGAATGAGACAGTGATAATGCTGTGTGACCTCTTAGTACAGGTTAAGACAGATGATAGAGCCTTTGCCCAACTCTGTCTCAGGACATGTGCTTTGGGAGCCCTGAGCTGACATGTTAGCAGTGTGGCTACCCTGAGGACACATGATGGAGAGCTTACACGGACAGGACACATGTAGACTGAGGGAGGAGCCTGAGAAGCCCAGGTGTTCTTACCCTCAGCTGTTTGACCCTCCCAGTACCACCTGCTAGACTTGTGAGTGAGCCTTAAGACGATCTCAGTTCTGGGCTTTGAGCATCCCTGGCTGAAACCGAGTGGAGCAGAGATGAGCCTTTTCCTAGGTGTCCTATATGAAACCCTGACCCAGGACCATAATATAGGGTTGATTTATGCCCCTAAGTTTTGTGGTAGATTGTTATGCATTCATAGTATCTGGAATAGATTTTTGTAGTAGGAGTAGAAAACTGCCATAACACAACTGAAAACATGACACTTTGGGACCACAATAAAGGTGAAAAGAAGCTGGAAGGACCTTGAAGAAAGTGTTAGAGAAATTTTAAAGGGCCACAAAAAGACTGTTAGTTAATGTTTGATGACCCTCAAGGAAGCTGCTAGTGAGGACTAAAAGGTAAGTGAGGAAAAGATTTTGGGAAGCTGAAGGGAAGCTTGCTATATAGTGGCAAACGTTTTCAACACTGTTACCAGAGGCTACCAGGAAAATAAAAAATAGCCGTACTGGACGGGATGCTCTAGCTGACGTCCAGCAGGGGATTGAAGGTGCTACTTGACTTCTTCTTACTGCTTATAGTAAAGTGTGGGAGAAAGAAAAAAAAAAAGGTAAACTAAAGGAAGAATTTTTAAATATAAAAGATCCAGGGCTTGCTAGGTTTTAAACAAAATATTCTCATTATTTGTCTCTCAGAGATTTTAAAATTAAGAAAAGGCCTCAGAGCAGAGATCAAATCCATGATGTGGCTGTAAGATCTTTTATGAAGAAATATTTATGGTTGTGTCTCTGTATAATATTAACATGCAAGACATGTGCAGTATGTATCTTTTTCTTCATCTCAGAGGGGTCCAATAGAGCATCTCAGACACAGTAGCACTAAAAAATATCATTCCTTTTTCAACTGTGTTATCCAGTGCACCATTTGTCAATCAAAGCATGCCAATCATTGGTTTCCATATTTAAACTACTAGGGGAAGCAGACAGAAAGGAAGAAATAAATCAACCAACTGTTAGTCACAGTAAATTGTCCTCCTTTTTCCATTTTCACTCATCAAGCATGAACTAATACAAAGCCACCGGGCAAATGGCCAAATGCCCACTTAATAGGCTCTTCTACTGACTTCTGAGAATCAATTCAGTATTTAAGAAAACACACAACACTAAGATGATGTAGTGATGAAATATGTGAATAACTCTATAGGTAATTATAATAATCATTATTTCATTTGGAAAATACAAAATAATAGCATTGGATATTTTAATCGAAAAACATTCAATGGGCATCTTGTTTTTCTGCCATTATGATTATATTGATTAAAGTGGCCCAGGAAACACAAATAGTGAATGAAGACCAATGACATTGAGCTTTACTAGTAAGTACATAAGCAACTCACCAATTATTTACAGTGAGTTAAAATCAATTTCATGAGAATAAAGCAATAAATGGTGAAGAATTCAGAAAAAAAATATTTACTTAGTTTCTTACCTGTCAGGCATGATATTAACATTTAGGCTGGAAAGGAAAACAATATGTAAACCTTGCTTTCAGGGAACACATGGAGAAGCAGGAGGAGAGATGTATCTGGGTGCAAGCTCATGTTTACCTACTACCTTGTTTTTTACTTGATCTTATCACCTATGAGATTAGATGCTTATTTTCAGGATGGAGAGTGAATATTATAATGCTTTGTATTTCGAGTACCTTAGAAAATGGGTTGTGTGCACTCAGTAACTATGAATAATGAGTGAAGGAATGAATACGGAAGTGAATACTCAGATTGAGGAAAAATTCCATGGGAACTATCAATACTTAAAGGACAAACACAGTATTGCAATTAATTGAAAGAAACATAAAGCATCGTTGAAAATATTAGAGAGGAGAGAATCACCAAGGGGAAACACATTTGAGAGCAAAGGAAAGGGTAATAGATCCCGACTTGCAACCCATCACTAAGATATGTCAATTTGCCAATCATATAATTTTAAATTAACTTTCTCCTACTCATTGCTACTGTCTTGAGTCAGTCCCTCACCACACTACTTTCTTAAGCCATTATGACAATCTGCTCACTCACCTTCATAGCATTATATTTTGGCCCTACGAGTAAATCCCTCCTGCCTGGGAGAAATGTTTCCACTGGTTCAGAATCTGATACCCCAACCAATTATCTGGGCAATGTGTGAGCATGAGTGTGCGTATGAGTGTGAGTGTGTGTGTGCACAAAAAAGTGCAGGTCCTCCTAAGAAAGCAGAATGTGGAGCCAACTAAAAAGTTGATGTTAATTAGAAAACAGGAACCAGGAGACTTCACATCACTGGTCTAGTTCCTGAAATAGATGGGATCCAATGCAAAAGTAGAGTCCCAGTTGCATGCCGATGTTGTCAAGCAGCAAGAATATTTAAAATGATGTGAACCGACTAATAACATTCTTGGTTCACAAGGTAATGAGATAAACGTCCAATGATATAAAGCTTGTTGAAAGAAATACTGAATTATATACCACCAGCTATTTTTAATGTATAGTAAAAATAAGCTGTTAATGTTATAGATGAAGCATGTCTAAAGATGAATTGTTCATTTCTTGCCTTAATTTCCCTAATTGTAGAACAGAAGGGAAAATGCCTTTACTCAATATTTCCCCAGACTGTTCTGACGCATCAGACAAATTCTGTGTGATAAAATAATTGGAAAAAGCTTCTGTTTACCAGTGAATATCAAATTATCACTGGATAATTTACCTGTTTCCAATACGTACTGCATTCAGAAATGTCTTGTGATTTAAGACGTATAGGTGTTTACAGGAGATTTATAATTTGTTATCTAGTTACCATTATGACTTTTCAACCACAGCTGTATTACAGGAGATAAATCACTGGAATAAAACATTCTGAAGGATCTTGTATATATTTATACTACCCTATGTTTAAGAAAAATTAAACAGAGCATATAAATAGCTGAAACTGAGAAACTTGTAATGCATAACAAACAAAGGGGTTTAATTTGGGAATATTACCAATCAGAACAATTTCTTCCAGGGGGAGTGAGAGGCAGAGAAGAAAGACCATCTCTAATAAGTACTTAATGAGGATCTAACTTAAATCTAAATCCTGAAAACTTGCATACCCGTTGTTGGGAATTGAATAAAAGTAGGACATCTACTGAAGAGAAACAAATCTAAAATAACATGTAACTCAATCAATATGATGTGCTTCCAAATCAGTTACCTATTGGGGAAGTCTAATGCATGTTTACCATGAGGAATTATAATATTTTGGAACCCAGTATTGACTGGAACTTCCTATTGTTCTGCTTTAACTGAAGCAGTGCTCTTTTCTGTATAACAATAGATATTTCATAGAGGCTTAAAGCACCAACCTTCTCTCCTCCTCTGGCCCGAGATGTTAACATGGATCAAAATATAATAACAATTAAAGTAAATTAAATTCTAATGATGCATCATTTGGCTGGGAGATTATTATTGTTTTCCATTTTTATGCAAAGGTTTTCTTTTTCTTTCTGTTTTTGAATTGAAGTACAGTTGATTTACAATGTTAGTGTTAGTTTCAGGTGTACAGCAAAGTGATTCAGTTATATATATATAATATATGTTTTATATAGTATATATTATATATAATATATACATTTAGACATAATTTTGCATTGGCCTTGGATATCCATTTTAAAAATACTTACGTACACTTCTGTGGGTCAGATATCTCAACTTCCCTATGCATAGCCAGTAAAGGCTTGTTTCTAATTGCCTCATTTTCTTTTTGAAATTTGCCTTTTTTCTGACATGTGTTCTTACTAGTAGCTTATTGGAGTTTAGTCAATTGACCTGCTCATTTGGACCGTTCAAGAGTGATTTGTTTGTAAAAATAGTAAAAACTCAAGTTTTCTCAGTAGCACAGTTTTACTAGTAAAAACAAATTCTCAATTATCAATCACAGTTAACCAGACTGAGGCAGGTTTTTTCCTAGTTGTCTAAAGTGGATGAAACTTGAGCGTGGCAGAAAAATGAATTTAATTCTTCCCTAATAACACGGATAAATGTGGAATAGACATTTGACTGTTCAGAATCTTAGAATCTTGTGCACTGATGCATTGAAAAATATTTTTTAAGAGATGATTTTGTACCAAGTATTGGGGATAAAATGGAGATCAAGATAGGCAAGATTTTGGCCATGATGAAGCAAAAGGGATCAGATATCATGTTTGACCCTCTGCAACACCCTGAACAAGTAGATATGTATGGAGACTGCTATGTCCTGTGTTTATCAATTCCTCTAATTATTATAAAAAATTCTTCCTTATGTGGATCTGGAATCTTTAAAGCTTCCACTCCTGTTTTTAATTCAGACTCTGTAGCCCCATAAAATAAACCTATCCCGTTTTTATGGAGTAGACTTTCAAATTTAAAAAGATAGCTATCACATATCCTCTGACTTCTTTCTTAAGCTAAACATAGCCTTATCTTCATCTGCTCCTCACATGACATGGTATCACATTTCCTGCCCTTTTGGAGTCAACTCCTTAGTATGCAATGCAATTTGTCAATGTCATCATTCTATTGTGGCATTTACAACCTTTAACCAAACTCCAGAAGTAGTCCAACTAGCACAAAATCAAAGGGGAAAACTTTGTCTTCCCTTACTTTGTTAAATCTATCAAAAAAGCCTGAGATTGTGTTACATTTTATTTTTTTATCAAGAGGAGGAATGGTATGTTCCATACAGCTTTAGACCCATCTCCTTTATACTGTTCACTTGAGGTCAGTTCTCTTGGCCCTCTTTGAAGTATATAGAATTTGTCTCTCCTACATTTTCTAGTGCCTGACTTGACTAATTGTTCTCTCTTGTCAAGACCACCTTGATTTTGTAAATGACTCTCAGGTAACATGTTGACTGTCTCGTCCAGCTCAGGGCCAGCAGTTGGTTTGATCAGCATGCTATCCATATCTTCTTCCAGTCATTGATAAAATGTCCATACTGTCTCTACTGGGAAATTCTCGATCATCATAAGGATGAAAAAGCGACCAAAAGAAGCAAAAAAAAAAAAAAAAAAAAAAAAAAAAAAAATCCCAGGGGTATCTAGTCATCTACTGGTAGGTACATTTGCATTAGGGCTTATGGAAGGGGATGCACCATGACTGAAATGTAACCTCACCTGTCAAGGATGTGGGAGCATCCATGGGTTATTGTTTCAACTGTAATTTTCTGGGACCACATCCAGAGACCAATTCAGTTAGTTTGGGCTGATACATTGGAATATGTAAATTAACAAGTTTCCCTTGCAATTGTGATATAGGTGCCGGGGTGTCCCCTCTGTTGAGAAACAGTGACATATTGTAAATGTCACCAGCTTCAAAGACAAATAAGCTGGTTTCATATTCCAGTCCTGCCATTTATAAACAAGACTTAGGACAAGTTAATTAGCCTCTCTAAGCATCAGTTTCCTCACTTGAAAAATTAGAATTTCAATACCTAACTCATAGTTTTAAATTAAGATTTAATCAAGATAATAAATATAAAACACTGGGCATATAATAGGCACTAATTAAAGAGTATTTTTTCTCTTCTCTTACCAGTCACGAACCCAAGATGTAGGACTGTGGTCAGACACTTCTAGAAAACAGTCTGTGTGGATCACAAACCATATAGTTACATCAGTAAGGCTGAGTGAGTGTAGAAGAGGATAAAAATGTGATCTCAACTCAGAATGAGAAGTTCCTTATCCTTATAATTATTTACCTCATGAGTTTTTCCATCTTGAAGATAATAAATTTGAGTCATTAAAGTCTATAATACCAATATTACACTGGAAGGATTTGCCAATAATGATGGTTTTACAGTTATATCTGATAACACTTAAGATACAGTAGTTACAAGGTTCTACCATCCTTGTTTTCTGTAGCTTAAATAAAAATAGCAAGTTATTGAAAAAATGTTGATCATTACTACTTATTTCAATATAGAGTTGAAAGTTTCTCTTATACATTATACAAAATGTTCAGGTCTCAAAACTTTTCATCTTCTCTAAAGTAATTGACAATATTTTAAAGCAAATTATCTGCCCTTAATACTGTAACCTTCTGAGAAAGGTGTAGAGGCAGAAAGTAAAAACATCAAATTATAGCCTCCAAATTATTCAATTGAGTGGATTTGTGGATTTGGTGTGCATAGAATTTTTTTTTTTTTTGACCGTGCCGTGAGGCATGTGGGATTTTAGTTCCCCAGCCAGGGATCCAACCCATGCCCCCTGCAGTGGAAGCACAGAGTCTTAACCACTGGACTGCAAGGGAAGCCCCTGGTGTGCATAGAATTTAATGAAGCCTCAAAGTCTTCCCAATTTGATTTTTATAACTAGAATTTCTACAAGTGATCCAAAAAAGGAAAAGAAAAAAAAAACTATATTAAGAGAAAGATGATACCACTAGAGAAACAGAATGCAATAAGATCAGGTAGCTGAGGTGGAGTCAAGATGGTGGTGTGGGAACATGTGAAGTTAACATCTCCCCACAACTAGGGCTCCTACCAACCACTGGTGGGGGACTCTGATAGCCAAGGAGATGGGGGAACCCCAAAGTGAACTGGTAGGACGTGAGGGGACTGAGGGGGGAAGAGAAGTGGAGGCCAGACAGGATTGGCACCCCTGAGGCCAGGGAGATCAGGAGAGACAGACGGGAGGGACTCTCTGGGAAGAGCAGGAGAGGAGCAGAGGGCAACTGTCTGGCCCACTCAGGCTGCAGAGCCTGCTGAGCTCCCAGGCTGGTCCCCTGCCCTCCAAAGCCCCATCCAGGTCACATGGGTACTTGGGGGCAGAGGTGAGGTCCCCTACCCTCTGAGACCAGGGGTGGAAGACACACCTGGGTCCCTTCTATTCCTTGAGCATAAGCCCCACCCCCTACAGCTCCCAGGGCCTTTTCCAGCCGTGTGGGTCCTGAGTATTAGGCCTACCCACCACCCAAACCTCACCCTTGCTTAGGTCCCACCCTCCACAGCCAAGGCCTTCTGCCCCACATTTTTCTTTTTTTTTCCTTTTCCCTCCTCTTTTTCACTACTGTGGCACTGATGTACCTTCTGGTTGTTGATTCATCTATATTTTTATTTTTACATTCTTTCTAACATAGCTGTTAGTTTCCTAGTCTAATTTCATTTTTTTACTTTGTTATTTTCTTTCTATTTTTTTTTTTTTTTTGCCATCGCAGGCAGCTTGTGAGATCTTGGTTCATGAGCCTGGGGTTGGGCCGAAGCTCCTGCAGTGGGAGCTCTGAGTCCAAACCACTGAATTAACAGAGAACCTCAAACCCCAGGAAATATTCATCAGAGTGAGGTCTCATGGAGTTCCTCATTTCAGCATCAAGTCCCAGCTCTACCCAATAGCCTACAAACTACAGTGTTGGAAGCCTCAGGCCAAACAACGAGTAACACAGGAATACAATCCCACTCATAAAAAAAAAAAATGAGATGGCAAAAAAAATGTCACAGATGAAGGAGCAAAGTAAAAACCTATAAGACCAAACAAATGAAGAGGAGGAAATAGGAAATCTGCCTGAAAAATAATTCAGAGTAATGAAAGTAAAGATGATCCAGAATCTCAGAAATAGGATGGAGGCAAGGATTGAGAAAATACAAGAAATATTTAACAAAGACCTAGAAGAACTAAAGAAAAAACAGAGATGAACAACACAATAACTGAAATGAAAAATACACTAGAAGAATATAAAACCCCAGATAAACAAATAAAGCAGAGACAGGAAAACTTCCAGAAAAAGAATTCAGAATAATGATAGTGAAGATGATCCAGGATCTCAGAAAAAGAATGGAGGCAAAGATTGAAAAGATGCAAGAAGTGTTTAACAAAGATCTAGAACAACTAAAGAACAAACAAACAGAGATGAACAACACAATAACTGAAATGAAAAATACACTAGAAGAATCAATAACAGAATAACTGAGGCAGAACAATGAATAAGTGAGCTGGAAGACAAAACAGTGGAAATAACTGCCGAGGAGCAGAATAAAGAAAAAAGAATGAAAAGAACTGAGGACAGTCTCAGAGATCTCTGGGGCAACACTAAATGCACCAACATTCTAATTATAGGGGTCCCAGAAGAAGGATAGAAAAAGAAAGAGACTGAGAAAATATTTCAAGAGATTATAGTCAAAACTTCCTTAACATGGGAAAGGAAATAGTCACCCAAGTCCAGGAAGCACACAGAGTCCCATACAAGATAAACCTTAGGTAAAACACACCAAGACACATATTAATCAAACTAACAAAAATTAAATTCAAAGAAAAAATATTGAAAGCAGCAAGGGAAAACAAAAACTAACATACAAAAGAATCCCCATAAGGTTATCAGCTGATTTTTCAGCGAAACTCTGCAGGCCAGAAGGGAGTGACAGGATATACTTACAGTGATGAAGGAGAAAAGCCTGCAACCAAGATTACTCTACCTGGCAAGGATCTCATTCAGATTCGATGGAGGAGTCAAAAGCTTTTCAGACAAGCAAAAGCTAAGAGAATTCAGCAACACTAAACCAGCAGTACAACAAATGCTAAAGGAACTTAGTCAAAAGCTTTTCAGACAAGCAAAAGCTAAGAGAATTCAGCAACACTAAACCAGCAGTACAACAAATGCTAAAGAAACTTCTCTAAGTGGGAAACACAAGAGAAGAAAAAGACCCACAAAAACAAACCCAAAACAATTAAGAAAATGGGAATAGGAACATACATATTGATAATAACCTTGAACGTAAATGGATTAAATGCCCCAACCAAAAGACACGGACTGAACTGAATGGATACAAAAACAAGACCCATATATATGCTGTCTACAAGGGAACCACTTTAGACCTAGGGACACATACAGACTGAAAATGAGGGGATGGAAAAAATATTCCATGCAAATGTAAATCAAAAGAAGACTGGAGTAGTAATACTCATATCAGATAAAATAGACTTTAAAATAAAGATTGTTACAAGAGATAAACAATCTAACCCTATGCTTAAAACAACTAGAGGAAGAAGAACAAAGAAAACACAAAGTCAGTAGAAGGAAAGAAATCATAAAGATTAGGGCAGAAATAAATGAAATAGAAACAAAGAAAACAATAGCAGAGATCAATAAAACTAAAAGCTGGTTCTTTGAGAAGATAAACAAAATTGATAAACCCTTAGCCAGACTCATCAAGAAAAAAGGAAGAAGACGCAAAGCAATAAAATTAGAAATGAAAAAGGAGAAACCACAAGTGACACTGCAGAAATACAAAGGATTATAAGAGACTACTACAAACAACTATATGCCAATAAAATAGATAACCATGAAAAAATGGACAAATTCTTGGAAAGGTACAATTTTCCACGACTGAACCAGGAAGAATTAGAAACTACGAACAGACCTATCACAAGTAATGAAATTGAACCCATAATTAAAAATCTTCCAACAAACAAAAGTCCAGGACAGATGGCTTTACAGGCGAATTCTACCAAACATTTAGAGAAGAGCTAACACCGATCCTTCTCAAACTCTTCCAAAAAAGTGCAGAGGGAGAAACGCTGCCAAATTCATTCTACAAAGTCATCATCACTCTGATACCAAAACCAGAAAAAGATATCACAAATAAAGGAAATTAGAGACTGATATCATTTATGAACATAGATGCAAAAATCCTGAACAAAGTACTAGCAAACAGTCCAACAGCACATTAAAAGGATAATACACCATTATCAAGTGGGATTTATCTCAGGGTTGCAAAGATTCTTCAATACACGTAAATCAATCAATGTGATACACAACATTAACAGATTAAGGAATAAAAACCATATGATCTCAATAGATGCAGAAAAAGCTTTTGACAAAATTCAACATCAATTGATGATAAAAACTCCCCAGAATATGGGCATAGAGGGAACCTACCTCAACATAATAAAGGCCATATATGACAAACCCACAGCAAGCATCATACTCAATGGTGAAAAACTGAAAGCATTTCCATTAAGATCAGGAAGAAGACAAAGATGTCCACTCTCACCACTCTTAATCAACATAGTTTTGGAAGTTTTAGCCATGGCAATCAGAGAAGAAAAAGAAATAAAAGGAATACACATTGGAAAAGAAGAAGTAAAATTGTCATTGTTTGCAGATGACATGATACTATACATAGAAAATCCTAAAGATGCCACCAGAAAACTACTAGTACTAATCAATGAATCTGGTAAGCTTGCAGGATACAAAATTAATGCCCAGAAATCTCTGGCATTCCTATACACCAACAATGAAAAATCAGAAAGAGAAACTAAGGACACACTCCCATTTACCATTGCAACAAAAAGAATAAAATATCTCAGAATAAACCTAAGGAGGCGAAAGACTTGTACTCATAAAACTATAAGACACTGATGAAAAAAATCAAAGATGATATAAACAGATGGAGAAACATACCATGTTCTTGGATGGGAAGAATGAATATTGTGAAAATGACTATACTACACAAAGCAATCTACAGATTCAATGCAATCCCTATCAAACTACCAATGGCATTCTTTACAGAATTAGAACAAAAAATTTTACAATTCTTATGGAAACACAAAAGACCCCAAATAGCCAAAGCAATCTTGAGAAAGAAAAATGGAGTTGGAGGGATCAGGCTCCCCAACTTCAAACAATACCACAAGGCTACAATAATCAAGAAAGTATGGTACTGGCACAAAAACAGAAATATAGATCAATGGTACAGGATAGAATGCCCAGAGATAAACCCACCCACATATGGGCACCTAATTTACGACAAAGGAGGCAAGAACACACAATGGAGAAAAGACAGATTCTTCAATAAGTGGTGGTTAGAAAATTGGACAGCTACATGTAAAAGAATGAAATTAGAACAACCCTAACACCATACACAAAAATAAACTCCAATGCATTAAAGGCTTAAATGTAAGATTAGACACTATAAAACTCTTAGAGGAAAACACAGGAAAAACACTCTTTGACATTAACCACAACAAGATCTTTTTTGACCCACCTCCTAGAATAATGGAAATAAAAACAAAAATAAACAAATGGGACTTAATTAAACTTAAAAGCTTTTGCACAGCAAAGGAAACCATGAACAAGACAATAAGACCACCCTCAGAATGGGAGAAAATATTTGCAAATGAAACAACAAACAAAGGATTAATCTACAAAATATACAAACAGCTCATGGAGCTCAACATCAAAAAGACAAACAACCTAGTGAAAAAAATGGGTGGAAGACCTAAATAGACATTTCACCAAGGAAGACATACAGATGGCCAACAGGCACATGAAAAGATGCTCAACATCACTAATTATTAGAGAAATGAAAATCAAAACTGCGAGATATCACCTCATGCCGGTCAGAATGGCCATTATCAAAAATCTAGAAACAATAAATGCTGGAAAGGGTGTGGTGAAAAGGGAACCCTCCTACACTGTTGGTGGGAATGTAAATCGATACAACCACTATGGAAAACAGTATGGAGGTTCCCTAAAAAAGTAAAAATAGAATTACCATATGACCCAGCAATCCCGCTACTGGGCATATACCCTGAGAAAAGCATAATTCAAAAAGAGACATGCACCATAATGTTCATTGCAGCACTATTTACAATAGCCAGGACATGAAACCAACCTAAATATCCATCGACATATGAATGGATAAAGAAGATGTGGCACATATATACAATGGAATATTACTCAGCCATAAAAGGAACCAAACTGAGTTATTTGTAGTGAGGTGGATGGATCTAGTGTTGTCATACAGAGGAAGTAAGTCAGAAAGAGAAAAACAAATACCATATGCTAACGCATATATATGGAATCTAAAAATAAAAAAAGGTACTGATGAGCCTAGTTACAAGGCAGGAATAAAGAGGTAGACATAGAGAATGGACTTGAGGACATGGGGTGGGTTGGGGAAGCTGGGGCAAAGTGAGAGTAGCATCGACATATACACACTTCCGAATGTAAAGTATTAGCTAGTGGGAAGCAGCAGCATAGCACAGGGAGATCAGCTTGGTGCTGTGCAATGACCTAGAGAGGTGGGACAGGGAGGATGGGAGGGAGGCTCAATAGGGAGGGGATATGGGGACAAGTGTATGCATATGGCTGATTCTCTTTGTTGTGCAACTGAAACTAACACAGTATTATGAAGCAATTATACTGCCATAAAGATCTAGTAAAGTAAAAAAAAAAAAGAAAGAAAAAAACATCAGGTAGCAGTTATGATTCTCACCTCAATGTCTGGGGAGAGAGAAACACTGAATACTTCCATTCTGCCCTAAGTCCACCTCCAATTCAATGCACTACTCTGAGTAAATCACTGATATGCCCATATCTTGACAAATTAAATGAGGTTAATACTACGTACCTTATCTATTTCACAGGGAAATTGCAGATAAAAACATCAAGCAATTTTGAAAAAAATGCAAGTTATTGTTATGAAGATGTAAATTTTCTTTCGAAGGCATCATCCACCCATTTCTTGTTTGTACTTTCATAGTTTCCGTTTCTGATCAATACCTCTTCATTGCAAAAAAATAAATTCAGAAAGTACAAAACAAAGAAGTAATACATAAAAGATCCTCATAACCTACCCCTTCCCAGAAATATACTTTTAAACTTTAAAAAATGTCTTAGTGTATGTCTATCCAGAACTCTCTCTCTTCCCCATTATAGCAGAGACTACAAGTGATTTAAAAAAAAAATACTGGCTAGAGTTTTAGTTGGCTATTTTAGGAGGATAGAAGAATATTCTTAAGGAAAGAAGTCTACTTTTATTAAGAAAAATACTTTGATAGACTTTTGTTGCCCTTATTCTTTTTGTAATCCCCATTTCCCCAAAGTTCTATTTGTAATTAATAGTTTCTTGGTAATATAAATAAAATTTTAAGTTAATTAAGTGAAAATAGAAATTCCCTCATTTCTTGATCAGTTACAGCCAATTGTACTTGGCATTTGATTTTTAAAAAGGTGCATAAATGATTATTAAATACGCAAACTTCTGCTACAAACTAAAGATAAAGATGGACACATGGAATTTTTCAGTTTGGAAGTAACTTTGAATTTCCATGCCAAACCAGAACAATGTGAATTTATGTCCTTGGAGTTTCGATTCAAATTCTTTTATAACACACACAAACACACACACACACACACACAACTTCCAATTGTAATTTCAACCTTAACAATCAAACTAAAGGACTTGAAACTTTTATTTTCTTCAATTATTCATGTGACTCAAATCTACATTGGTACCTTGTGAATCAGAGACATAGTTAACTAGAAGTACATCTGAAATATAAAGAGCCTGAGACTAGGTTTATGTGATTTCCTGGATATGTAATTTACAGATCAATAATTATAACAATTGATTACCTTATAAATGGTCAAATTGAATTGGTCAAACAGACATTTTAGTCATTAAGACAAAACTGTCAGATGAACCCTATATTGATGACTAAGTACTTAGTGGTAATATTGCTCAAAATTACTGCTTTAGCTACAAATTGATCAAATCCATATAACAGACATTGCCTAAAGCAATATCTATTTGTAAACACAGATCAATGAAGACCAGTCTAGTTATTGTAGTTACCTGCTTGAAAATCAGAATAAGAAGAAATACAAATATATGCTTAATAAATACTTTCTGATAATAAACGAAAGCTTGATATTCAACAGCTCATTGAAGCAGTTAACCCATTTGATCAATAAACTAAAGCTATGATTCAGGTAAGCAGATTTTAAGAGCTTTGTGGTAGATTATAAAAATGGCCACCGATTCCTCCCAATTTACAATTCTGCTCTCACGTCACTTTCCCGTGTGCCATTGTAGCCTTTTTCATCAGGATCTGGATTTGGTCATGTCACTGCTTTAGCAATTGGGATATTAACCAAGGCAATACAGATGATGAAAGCAGAGGTTAGGAGAGTGCTTGCACTTTGACATTTTCCCCCACTTATTGATCTTTTTGTAACGTGAAACAGCCATACTAAGAAGCCCTGCTTGCTTACTTGGGCAAGAAAGACCACATAAAGCAGAGGTAAGCCATTGCAGATCAACCAGTCAACCAAAGACCAGAGGAAAGCCTGAGACCATCCTAGACCACCCAGCCCAGCTGATTTGACCCAGTCCAGAAGAACAACCTAATCAACCTACAAAGTCATAACAAATAATAAATATTTGTGATTTTAAACCACTAAAGTTTGTTCAAATTTTGCAAAAGCTAATACAAACTCCTTATAAATTATATAGACATTCTAACTTGTGATTCTGCTAACTTGTGATTAACTTTGTGATTTTGCATTATAACTTGTGATTTTGCTTTATAATCATACAGGCACCTCTTGGAAGGGCTTAATGAGTTGTATTGTTAAAAATATTATATACTTGAGGAATGTTATTTTTAATACTGCTCAATATAAGGCAGATTTATGTAAGTCAGAGGAAGTTGATAATGCAGGAAACATGAAATGAGGGATCATTTGCATGTCTTATATGTTAGTTTCTAAATGTCAGAAGCTGAACTTCGGTGTCATCCCCCAAAATAAGTTCTGCATAAATACTAGTTCAAAGGGATGCTAATAAATTTTACTTGAATAATTTGTACCATGCCAAACACATTTGGAAAACAATGAGTTGAAACAAATTCTTTGTTACAGAACCTCTTGGAGGTTTTAAGATGTTTATATAGAAATGTACTACAGGGCTTCTTCCCTGGTAGCACAGTGGTTGAGAGTCCGCCTGCCGATGCAGGGCACACGGGTTCATGCCCCGGTCTGGGAAGATCCCACATGCCGCGGAGCGGCTGGGCCCGTGAGCCATGGCCGCTGAACCTGCACGTCTGGAGCCTGTGCTCTGCAACAGAAGAGGCCAACAGTGAGAGGCCTGCATACACCCCCCCGCCACCAAAAAAAAGAAATGTATTATGAAATAAAAATGTGTCATAAAATATTTTAAAAATAAGCTTAATTACATGTCTTGGACATTTATTGACATCTATCAAACAGTGTTAGTGATCACACCCTGACTTCTGTCCGGAAAAACTCTTCCTTTCCCATATTTCATCCATGTGGGTTTGGTGATGTCAGTCCTCCAAGAATCCCAGGGTGGAGCATGAGATTCAGGCTTAAAGCCAGTCAACTCATTTCCCAGTGATGGATTTGGATATGGATATGTGAGCCAATCAGAAATAATATGATGTAATTTTGAGAAGGTGTAAGGATGTAAGGACTAGAGTTGCTGTCCCCAACTGCCTGGAGCCCAAGGAAGCACCAGAGGTAAAGACAGGGTAGTCAGATCATCATGATATAATCTGAATCAAGCCAGAGTCACCCTCCACCCTGGACATGTTGGCTTCTTGAGCTAATTTCTTTTTTGTTTAAGTAGGTTTGTATTAATATTTCTGTCACTTAAAACTGCAACAGTCCTAACTAATAGACCACAACTTTTCTTTTTTCACAATAATTTTAGAGAACTAGTGTTTCACAGAACACTTTGGAGAAATCTAGAGAAAGTATAGTGGAATAGTTAATGCATAGGTTTAACTGCCTAGATCCAAACCCCATTTTCATGACAAATTAACTTTGTGACTGCAGGCGTGATACTTAAGCTCTATATGCTTCTTAATACTTATAAAATGGGTATCAAATATAATTGCCTGATAAGGATTTTGTGAAGATATTATGATTTAATACTTTTAAAACATTTAGAAAGTGTCTAGCACATAATAAGTACTCAAAACGTTTAGGTAGAGAGGAAATCAAATAGCAGATTTTAGAATCATGGTTTTCTAGAATTTTTAAGAGGTAAAAACCCTTGATGTTTTTCTAATTTGACATTCCTCATATGACAGTTGAAGAAACTGAGAACCATGAAGGGAGGTAATTTGCTCAAAGTCAAGTAAAATAGTGAGTGAATTAGGAAACAGTTCTCATTGTTATCATCCATGGCGCTTTAACAGAGTTCTAGACATTTCAAAGCAAGGAATGATTGTTGATGAGAATCCTTGAGGCTTCCACTTTGCTAGTAGTTTAGTGTTCAGCTGTCATCAGAATAAGGCTATCTACCTAGGAAAAAATAGGCACCTCTATTTGGGAATGGGACTCTTCAAGGGTCACATACCAGTAATTATGTCCACAATGTTTGTGACACCAATAGCTTAGGTATTTTAGCCAGTATTTTATCCATTTTGACCTTATTTTTGTATATGATGTTAGAGAATGTTCTAATTTCATTCTTTTACATGTAGCTGTCCAGTTTTCTCAGCACCATTTGTTGAAGAGACTATCTTTTCTCCATTGTGTATTCTTGCCTCCTCTGTGGTAGATTAATTGACCGTAAGTATGTAGATTTATTTCTGGACTCTCTATCCTGTTCCATTGATCTGTAAGTCTGTTTTTGTGCCAGTACCATACAATATTGATTACTGTAGCTTTGTAGTATAGTCTGAAGTCAGGGAGCCTGATTCCTCCAGCTCCGTTTTTCTTTCTCAAGACTGTCTTGGCTATTCAGGGTCTTTTGTGTTTCCAAACAAATTTTAAAATTATTTATTCTAGTTCTGTGAAAATGTCATTGGTAATTTGATAGGTATTGCATTGAATCTGTAGATTGTCTTGGGTAGTATGTTCATTTTAGCAATATTGATTCTTCCAATTTAAGAACATAGTATATCTTTCCATCTGTTTGTGTCATCTTCAGTTTCTTTCATCAGTTTATAGTTTCCAAGTAGAGGTTTTTATCTCCTTAGGTAGATTTATTCCTAGGTATTTTATTCTTTTTGATGTGACAGTAAATGGGATTGTTTCCTTAATTTCCCTTTCTGGTACTTCATTGTTAGTGCACAGAAATGCAACAGATTTCTATATATTAATTTTGTATCCTGCGACTTTGCTGAATTCATTAATGAGCTCTAGTAGTTTTCTGGTGGTGTCTTTAGGATTTTCAATGCATAGTATCACGTCATCTGCAAATAGTGACAGTTTTACTTCTTCCTTTCCTTAACCCAGTTTCCAAAAATAATAATGATAATAAAAATTAAAATAAATAAAATATGCTTGATTAAATGCATATGAAATATGGTCTCAAATTACTAGCCCAACAACCACAGGGAACATTTTTTATCTGTTAAAAAGTAACGACTCGTGAAAAATCTGCCAAGGGGTTAAAAGCAATGGGAGCAGGTGTCTGTCACCCTAGTGGAGAAAAAGGAGATTGCATCTTTTTTTATTTTCACATCTTTATTGGAGTATAAATGCTTTACAATGTTGTGTTAGTTTCTGCTGTATAACAAAGTGAATCAGTTATACGTATACAAACATCCCCATACCCCTCCCTCTTGAGCCTCCCTCCCACCCTCCCTATCCCATTCCTCTAGGTCATCACAAAGCTGTGAGTTGATCTCCCTGTGCTATGCAGCAGCTTTCCACTAGCTATCTATTTTACATTTGGTAGTGTATATATGTCAAGGCTACTCTCTCACTTTGTCCCAGCTTCCCCTTCCCCTGCTGTGCCCTCAAGTCCGTTCTCTGTGTCTGAGTCTTTATTCCTGCCCTGCTACTAGGTTAATCAGTACTGCTTTTTTAAATACAATATATATATGTTAGCTTACAGTATTTGTTTTTTCTCTTTCTGACTTATTTCAGCCTGTATGACAGATTCTAGATCCATCCATCTCACTCCAAATAACTCAATTTTGTTCCTTTTTATGACTGAGAAATATTCCATTGTATATATGTGCTATATCTTTTTTATCCATTCATCTGCTGATGGACATTTAGGTTGTTTCCATGTCCTGGCTATTGTAAATAGACCTGCAATGAACATTGTGGTATGTGATTCTTTTTGAATTATGGTTTTCTCAGGGTATATGCCCAGTAGTGGGATTACTGGGTTATATGGTAGTTCTATTTTTAGTTTTTTAAGGAACCTCCATACTCTTCTCCATAGTGGCTGTATTGATTTATATTCCCACCAACAGTGTAGGAGGGTTCCCTTTTCTCCACACCCTCTCTAGCATTTATTGTTTCTAGATTTTTTGATGATGGCCATTCTGACCAGTGTGAGGTGATACCTCATTGTGGTTTTGATTTGCATTTCTCTAATAATTAGTGATGTTGAGCTTCTTTTCATGTATTTGTTGGCCATCTGTATGTCTTCTTTGGAGAAATGTCTATTTAGGTCTTCAGTCCATTTTTGGATTGGGTTGTTTGTTTTTGTGATATTGAGCTGCATGAGATGCTTGTATATTTTGGAAATTAACCCTTTGTCAGTTGCTTTGTTTGCAAATATTTTCACCCATTCTGAGGGTTGTCTTTTCATCTTGCTTATGGTTTCCTTTGCTGTGCAAAAGCTTTTCAG
>NC_041217.1:2966068-3020910 GCF_002837175.3 Physeter macrocephalus
TGTATATTCTTGCCTCCTTTGTCAAAGATAAGGTGACCGTATGTGCATGGGTTTATCTCTGGGCTCTCTAACCAGTTCCATTGATCTATATTTATGTTTTTGTGCCAGTACCATACTGTCTTGATTACTGTAGATTTGTAGTATAATCTGAAGTCAGGGAGCCTGATTCCTCCAGGTCCATTTTTCTTTTTAATATTGTTCTGGCTATTTTGTGTTTGCATACAAATTGTAAATTTCTTTTTCTAGTTCTGTGAAAAATGCTATTGGTAATTTGATAGGAATTGCATTGAACCTGTAGATTGCTTTGGGTAGTATAGTCATTTTCACAATATTGATTCTTCCAATCCAGAAGCATGGTATATCTCTCCATCTGTTTATGTTACCTTTGATTTCTTTCATCAGTGTTTTATAGTTTTCTGAGTACAGGTCTTTTGCCTCCTTAGGTAGGTTTCTTCCTAGGTATTTTATTCTTTTTGTTGTGATGGTAAATGGGATCATTTCCTTATTTTCTCTTTCTGATCTTCTCTTGTTAGTGTGTAGGAATGCAAGAGGCTTTTTTTTTTAAGAGATATAAACATATATATTCATAATGCTTGTTACATTGATGGGCTTGGAGGAGGTAAGAGATACATCAAGGAGATAAAAACCAAAAAAAGAACTAAAATCAGAAACTAAAAGCAGAGAGTAGTAAGAAAATATGAAAGTCATGTTGCACTGAAGACAAATGCATTGCAGCATTGCAGTGAAGACACTTAGTCTTGGTATAGAGCAAAATGGTAGAGCTGAATGCAAGATTCTTGGATTAAGTCAAGACTCTGGAAGTGAGTTAAAGATCTGCTGCTGCCAGGTTAAACAAATTTGCAAATCATCTGTAAGAAAAGCTTCTGCATTGTAAGTTTACAGGTTTTATTTTATATATGGTTCTATATAAAACTCATAAAACTATGTGGGCATATATTCATTTAGATATCATAAATCACTATTTGTATGTTTACATATACACACATAATCAAAATCACCAAACCTGCAAGTACACATGAATACAAATCAATAAAAGCAAAGACAATAGTTTTAGATATTCAAGAACTTTAAATATTATAATTATCAGCTAGAGGTCATGAAATAGCTATGGATGAGCTATTTAAAGAATTAATTAAATTTTCAGAATGAGCAAGCTATAAGTTACTATCAAAAGTGATCAGGCAATCCTGAAAAAAATAGCTAAATAGAAATTTTAGGAATGAAAACATATTATGGAAAGAACCCAAATTTCCACCAACATATGAATGGACAAAGAAAATATGACACATACATACAACAGAATACCACTCAGAATTTAAAAAGAAGAAAATCCTGCAATTTGCAACAACATGGGTAGACCTGGAGGATATTATGATAAGTGAAATAAGTCAGTCACAGAAGGACAAACACCACATGATTCCACTTATACAGGTGCTTAGAATAGGCAAACTCAGAGAAGCAAAAGACTGTAACTGTGGTTACCAGGGGCCAGGAGGAGGGGGAAATGGGGAGTTGTTCAATTGGTATAAATTTTTAGTTATGAAAAATGAATTAGTTTTAGAGATCTACTGTCCAGCATAATGCCAATAGTCAACAATACCGTATTATGCATTGAAATTTTGTTAAGGGGGTAGATCTCATGAGTGTTCTTAGAAAAACTAAACAAAACACCAGGAAACTTTGGGAGGTGATGGATATGCCTATTACATTGATTATAGTGGTGTGGGAATGCAAGAGATTTCTGTGCATTAATTTTGTATCCTGCAACCTTACCAAATTGTTTGATTAGTTCTAGTAGTTTTCTGGTGGCATCTTTAAGATTTTCTATGTATAGTATCATGTCATTGGCAAACAGTGACCATTTTATTTCTTTTCCAATTTGTATACGTTTTATTTCTTTTTCTTCTCTGATTGCTGTGGCTAGGACTTCCAATACTATGTTGAATAATAGTGACAATAGTGGACATCCTTGTCTTGTTCCTGATCTTAGAGGAAATGCTTTCAGTTTTTCACCATTGAGAATGATGTTTGCTGTGGGTTTGTTGTATATGGCTTTTATTATGTTGAGGTAGGTTACCTCTATGCTCACTTTCTGGAGAGTTTTTTTTTTATCATGAATGGGTGTTGAATTTTGTCAAAAGCTTTTTCTGCATCTATTGAGATGATCATATGGTTTTTATTCTTCAATTTGTTAATATTGTGTATCACATTGATTGATTTGCATATATTGGAGAATCCTTGCAACCCTGAGATAAATCCCACTTGATCATGGTGTATGATCCTTTTAGCATGCTGTTGGATTCTGTTTGCTATTTTGCTGAGGATTTTGGCATCTATGTTCATCCATGGTATTGGTCTATAATTTTCTTTTTTGTGATATCTTTGTCTGGTTCTCCTCCATTAAAAAGTATCAATTCATGAAAAATCTGCCAAGGGGTTAAAAGCAATGGGAGCAGGTGTCTATCACCCTAGTGGAGAAAAAGGAGATTGCATCATTTTTTTATATACTATATAGAATGTAAAAAATTATCTGTCTTGCTCCTCTTGCTTTTCATACGGTGGTTTTTGTTAAAGGTTTTCTATAGCCACAGAGTCAAAAATACCTCCTGTCATTGAGGACTGGTTGCTAGGTGCCCACAGAGAGCAGACTCTTATGGCCACTTGAAAGTGTAGTATCTAAGTGGTTGGCTCAGTTCCAGGTAGATTATTACATTTGCTCTCTCAAAGCCACTTTGAGCATGACACACATAATCAGTCTAATTCTGAAAAATAAAAGCAACTTAGAAAATAGCAGGGTATAACCCAAGAACAGTTATTTATTAAATTTATTTTTTCAAACCTTGAGAAAGCTTTGGCTCCAGACTGCTAACAAGGTAATGGGCAAAGTCATCTTATTATGAAATATTTTAAGTACTAACAAAAACAAATAAATATTGATGTAAACTAATCAGAAAGCTATGCTCCAATTAGTCTGGTGTTTAACTGAAGAAACATTTTAAAACCTATTTAGAGTTGTTTGAAGTTAAGTGTGGGTTTCATTTTGTAAGACTGGGGAGAAAGATAGAGGTGAGGTCCAGGATCATAGCACCTGGCTCTTTCACAGGGACATTTTGGAATTAGTAATCAACCATGGTTAATCTGAATAATGTCATTTTAAAATATGAAATCCATGTGGAAGTATAGAAACAATTTTTATTAATTCCAAAATGAGAACCATCAGCACAAATAATTTCTCCATCAAGGCCAATGTTCAGGTACTAGTGTACCTTTCCTTATGTAAGTTGCACATAAGAATACAGATTTCCGTTAATTGTTAAATAGAAATCACTTAGACTAAAACTGTTGCAACCTGGGCAATTGTACAAAATGTTACTGAACAATAATACCCTTCAACTGCATTTTGCCATAGTTGCTTCTGATTACCTTTTACATTTGAACTTATGCAAAAGCTTAATGTTTAACATTGGTATGCTATTAATGTTCATTGAAATAGCTGTTTTTGTTCTGATTTACTGTTGAGTAGGTCCAGGCCAGAATAAAAAAAAAAGCTAGTGTAGGTATTTCACTAGGATGCTCTTAGTTTTTATTAGCTTCTGTATTGAGATGCAAAGTAGGCAATTTAGAAAAGGAAATAACATAGTTTCATTCCAGTATCTTAAGTTTAAAACCCTTTTGTAGAATTGTAGCGGTATTACCATTCAAAACATAGGTCCACAGAATCTAGGTACCAATTAGCCTACAAAGCCAGACCTTTAATCTCTTTCACCTAACCCATGATTTAATCCCTTTCCATGTCAGCATTAGAAACATAATGTCTTTGATCCTCTACTGTAGTAAAAAATAGATGGTTTATTTAAACAAAGCAAAACCTCATATATTTTGTTTTGTACTTGAATAATCCATGTAAAAATCCCATAGTTACAATTTATACAAAACTTTGTGATTTTTAGAAGTAGTGAGCAGAGTATATCTCTACTTTTTTGTGAACATGTGTATAATCTTATTTAGACTGGAAAGAATTTCTATGAATGGCAGCTTGAGCTGATAACAAACAGTAAAGATACATGTCTTTATGGGAGGCATTAGACACTTGGACCAGAAACAGAAAAAAGCCCAGGATACTATAAAGTAAGCTATCAGTTCATGCCTGAATCATTTTTTTTTAAGAATAAAGAAATATGACACTTAATTTACCCTTAATATATGCAGGATACTTTCAAATACCCTATTCAAGAATGCAGCAAAATGAGAAAAGCATTAGTTTTTAAGTCAGACACCCTTGGATTGGAATTCTAACTCTGTCCCTTGGCTGCTTGCAGCTACTTACTTCATCTTCTTCTATTATACGTTCATGTGAATATTTGACAAGTGAAGTTAATGGGTTGATCTAATGAAACTTGATTGAAAAGTTTTAAAGGAAGGAAAGGAAAACTGTGAAAATTATCATTAAATTGGTACCTTTACAAGTCGTTAGTTTTTGTTTCCTATCGTAGTTAAATAGTATGCACTCTTGAGTGTCGTATGAGTCAGTCTTAGTTCCACGTCATTTTATCTTATGATTTGTGAAATCGTCATCCTTGTGGATATGGGCTTGAAGAGAAAGAAAGGAAGACTGCATCGTGCTGTAGTAGCATCGTCTTCTTACTAAATTACTACAAGTTGTTTAGTTAATCCATTGCATCACAGCAACATGTTAGCAGCGGTCAACAGATGTGGAGACAACAGACATTAACACCACAGACACAGCCGCAGGACACCAAGACGAGAGGGCACCTTTGGAACCATGGAAGCTGTTCTACAGGAAAACACCCTACAACTGGTGTCTGCTTTGGTCTATTGGTCCTTGGATGTTAATTCTGGCGCCTCTTATCACAGGCAGCAATGTTCCTCACTTTGCAATAAAAAAAAAAAAAAAAACAAACCTCTGGTTGGGGACTTTCTAAGAACAGGAATCTTGAGATGTGGTCTGTTTTGAAGGTTTTCATTCATTCAAGAATGATGAAACACTACTGAAAATTGTTTTAAAACCTTTACTGAAGAGATAAGTACATGTGTTTTTTCATAAGGAAAAAAATAGACGACATATTTAAGAGGTTAAGGATTTGTCCACAGCTATGTATTCAGCAATTTTGCAGAAAAACACCAAGAGCAGAAATGGAAAATCCTAACATTGAGAGTCTTGCTCTGATGACTAAACAGTATGCTCTTTAAGGTAACACATTGCCGTTGAGACCAAAACAACACCAACATTTTGTGTGAGCCAGAGGTTGAATGGATGCAAATGACTTTGCACAGTACTTTGCACACAGTAGGTGCTAAATAACTGCTGAATAAGCTACCCTAGTGGTTCCCAGTCTGGCTGCACATTCAGACCCCTGATGTCCACCCCAGACCAATCACAACATAGCCCCTGGAGGGAGGAAACACTCGGGCTTCAAACGCCCAGCTGATGCTCTTGATTTTTTCCTCTTCCTTCTTCTTTCCCACACGTGCTTTGCATCTCTCACTTATTTCCAACTTTTCCAACTCTGGTGAAATTTTACACCACAGTTGTAAACTTCAATTCTCATCCAGGTAAAAAAAAAATATTGCCCAGCATCCCACCTTAACTATCTCTCTCCATCTCCCCCAGTACCTCTCAAAAAAGTTTGTGGAAGGAGGAACCTATTTCTATCAGCACGTTTTCTCTATGCTTAGGATCATTAACCTATTTGACACCTTTGTTGTAACGTATGTTTTTCCTGGAATAACCACTAAGTGGCTCATGGTCTTTTGTCTTGTCCCTCTTTAATTAAAACTCCAGAGCACAACAGCTAATTCCCATTTGACCAGATTGTTTTAATGTACAAAACTCCACAATGGCTACCCTTTTCCTCTGATTATGGGCCAAGGTCACTTGAAGGTTACTCTAGGGCATTCATGATCTGGCCTCTCCCTCTATTTCCCTTCCGGCCACTTCTCAGTTCCCATTAGAAATACTGAGCTCTCTGTGGCTCCCGTGTATATCTTTCTTCCTCCTCCAGTTCTGATTTTCTGCCATTATTTCTACCCAGACCACCCCCATTTTCCTCACCTGGTTGTATCAATTCATTCTCTAAATTTCAATCTAGACATTGTCTCTAGGACAACTTTGCTCAGACTTAGTTTGGGTTCGTTCCTCTCCGCAGACTGCACAGGGAACCAAGTGGACGTCGGCCTGGCTGGAAAGGAAAATGGGGACAGTTATGGAGGGTGTTGGAATTGGGAGTTTTATCAGTTAGGAATTTGGGAGCCATTAAGTGTTTCTGGGCAAAAGGGTGATAAACATAGTCCTTTGCTTTGGAAAAGATGAGTTTCCTGTTTTAATAAGTTTTATTATTATTTAGGTCAGAAGATGACTGCCATTGAAAAAACAGTTGTTGCTCTCAGTTCCCATGAGGAAAAGGCACCACATCCAGGGTGAGGGGAGCACACAGGAAGGTGCCAGGTTGGTCAGGAGGCTCAGAAGGGAAAACTGTGGGAAAGAGCCTTTATTGTAGTTTTTGTGGGAAGGAATAGGCAAGGCAGGGTTAGGAGGATTAAGGTTGGCTATTTTGAATGATTTCAGGGGCCCTTGGTGCACAGGGGCCTTACCAAGATGTTTGGTATCTGGCCCGGGGGTAATTAGGGCAGGTGGATAACAGCTCAGAAATCAAAAGCCCAGTAAAGGAGGTGATGGTGGGTTTGTGCTTTGGATCATTAGTTGGTTTGCATTTGAAAGGCGTGCTCCCTGCTCTCAGGGTGAGGTGGGGGGTTGTTTACTGTCTCTAGAACTTAGATAACCTTGTGGAGAGACAGTCCCTTCCAGGGTCAATAATACCCCAGATATCAAAGAATCAGATAATAAAATATAAAATTCATGGTAACCCAGTTGGCTCTGTGATGCTTTGACATTACATTAAGGGAAATTTGGGGTAATGATAGAAGAGACCTGTCGAGATTAGGACATAAATTGCCCCAACAGCATATAAAACATTTTATTAGGAGAGTAGAAAGAAGGAATACAAGTCAAAATTTAAAGAGTCCTTGGTGGATGGCCCATACTAAGTTTCCCACTTGTATGGCATTAGCCAAAAAAATAGATCTGAAAATTCTGGGACCTCTAGCAATATGGCAGAGTTATAAAGTATAATATATATCTACACACACATATTTATATAATATCTTGCTGTTTTTCTTGAGTCATGCTGGAAATTCCAGGAGTTATGTGGTGGAGGGCATGTGGTTTGTAGTTTAGTAAAGTATATGTAAATATCAGTGATATTTGCTTGTGACCAAGGGAAAAAGCTGGTCATATTGGTCATGGTTGGAGACACAGGGCAGGGCTGGAAGTAGTAATGGAAAGCCTGAGGGGCAGTAGGAGAACTGACTCGAGTGAATAGTCCTCTCCCCAGGAGGTCCAGTGGTTGACCTTCAGGAGGTAGCTGTCTCCTGGGAAAAGCAAAAATTCCCATTGATTTTTAGAATGGCACAAATAGTAGTAATCTGATTCAGGTAAGAGAGTAGGGGTGTGTGTTTTGGCAGGGTGCAGGGAAGATATTAGGATCATGGGCTAAACAGACAGTAGGCTCAGGAAACATATCATAATCCATTATGTCACAGGAAGAAAATCAGTCCATGTCCTGTATCCAATTCGTCAGTGTCTGAGGAGTGGCAGTTCATGGATGTCACTGGGGCAGAGGTTTCAGTGTCCAGGGTAGAGTCAGCCTCAGTGCAGTGGCCAAAGCCATCTCCAGCCATGAGGTCTTAGGCTGAGGTAATATCAAGGGGCTTGTGGGACTTGGAAATCTTTTCAAGTAAATACTCACTCAGGTTAATGGGGGGGTCTTGTTTTGTGGCTCTATAGGATCATAAAGAGGCTGATCCACTTGTGTGATTTGAAGGCAACATTGGACCTGGGATCCTGCTTGTAAATTTTATTTATTTATTTATTTAAACACACCATGATTATATTTTAACACAGAAACAAAATAAAAAACACCATAGTAAATTGATGGCAATAAAACATGGTATTTCATTTTCATTGCATGACAAACGGTTACCATCCTTAGTCATAAATGAGTTCTTAGAAACTAGTAACAATGACACTGATGTTCCAAGGGAAGTGAAACAAAAAAGAAGAAAATGAAATAGCACAAGTGACTAGTAAGGATTAAGCATAGATGAAGATGACTGAGTTGAACAATAACAGAAGAAAAGCAATTTCTTTTTAACATCATATCACCAAAGATTAAAAATTTAACATTTGTACAGTTTTAGGAAACATAAACAAACACTGGGGGACAAGATTGATGAGGACCCATCTATATAGTAGGGGGATATCCATAGTTTGGACTCAAAATATAAATTTTGGATATCCTTAGTACTAGTGGTCCCAATTCATTGGAATTATTTCAACAAATTAGTTAGCTTGTTAGTTATCTTTTAAATCAAGGGAACTGTGGCTGTACACCTAGCAAAGATGACTTTGGCATCCTTTATGCTGTCATAATGGACTGTCGGAACTGACTGGCACCACTAGAGCTCCCATTAGGGGTGAACAAATCTAAAATTTTCCAACAGTACAAGGTTGGTTTAGAAAGATGGTGAGAGGGGTTTTGTTGCAATTAAGTTTTAAATCATATGGCCTGATTTGAGAGTATTTTGTTAATAGGGTGTCAGGTTGCATCAATTAAAATATCTGTGCCTGAGTTTGGGGCTCTATGTTTAGTCTGTAGCCAGTTCCTATAAGGCCTTTTGCCTCGGTTGTTGGTTTTGTTGGTGATAGGCTATCTGATGAGGTCTTTGGGTTGTAAGGTTCTGTAGCATGTGGGTCTCAGTATCTGCCCACACATGTCTGGTTGAAGCAATGGCTTAACTGGAGGGTTTGGGCCCCTGGAGTACAAAACAGTGGAAGTACCTAGTGTAATCGGAATGGGACCAACAGTGAACAGAACAGTGTGTAGCTGCATTTGACAGTTTTTCTGTAAAAGTTTCAAACATTTCCTCACTCTATTTTTACCCACTGGGTGGTTACCAGACCATCCCTTGTTGTTTTCAAGTGGCTCTACCCATAGGAAGTAACCTTCCTGTCTAGGTTGTCTTAACTGATCTCTTTGGGGTCTGGACCCACCTCCAGGACATGGACAGTGGCCTCATCAGTATTTTTGAGGCTCTGGGTTTTGAGCATAAGGCCCTTAGCCTACTGGTAAAGGCAGGGCTTCATAAGGTCCTTGTGCATCATCTGGGTGTCTTACATTCCTGAATCAATTGCATGACCTCCTCACTCCCCCTTTCCTTTTACATTAGCATTGTGCACTGGTTTCCAAGAGCCTGATTCTGTGTTCCCCCCTGGGTCAGGGGACAAAGTGGGAGAGCAGCAAGGCAAGCAACAACATGAGTTTATGTTCAGAACCACACCTTTTGTGGACACCATGCCATGGTCCCCAAGATGAATGCCCTCACTCTGACTCCACGCATGGCTCCAGACACATGGGTGCCTCTCAGAAGCACGCACCCTCTTTCAATGGGGCAGGAGACATATATGCGAAAACAGCAACTCAGCTTACATCTCACTTGTCAGTGTCACCTGATGAACTGATCCAGCCAGTCCCATGGCACTGAAGGGAAGTCATATCTCAATCCCTTTGGAGGATCCTATCATAAGCTAAGTTCATCAATAAAGGGATATCCCCAAGCATGTCATCTAGAAGCTAGGCAATGAACACAGCTCAGCCTAGAACCCAGGGATATTTCAAGTTCTGAATTCAGGGTGGGAACTCATAGCAACACTGGCAAATGCAGCAAACAGCTGTTGCAGCCACAGCCCAAGTGCATGCCAGGAAGCAGTGGTGACTTCCAGGTGATTGCTGATGTCTGGTGGAACCAGTAAGCCAAGAGCAGCTTAGTAGCATAGCATTTCAGTCTGAGGCCAAACCTCAGAAACTGCAAGTTTAAGGGTTTCTCCAAATCACCCTCAGGTTTGGTAATTCACTAAGAAGACTCTTAAAGTTTATTGAAAGCTACTCTACTCATGGTCGTATTTGTTACAGGGAAAGAATACAAATTAGAACTAGCTAAAGGAAGAGACACATAGGATGGAGTCTAGGACAGTTCCAAATACAAAGCTTCCATTGTCCAAAAGACAAGGCACCCTCCTGGTACTGATGGTGACAATGCCAGAGACTCTCATGAACCTCAGTGTTCAGAGTTTCCACTGGAGTGTCCTTATGTAGGCATGGTTGATTGGTAGATCTTTTTCCAGTTTTATCGTGATGTACAGTTGACCCTTGAACAGCCCAGGTTTGAACTGTGCATGTCCACTTATATGTGGAGTTTCTTTCAATAAATAATTGGATTTTTTTAAGATTTGCAACAGTTGGAAACAACTTGCTGATGAATCATGTAGCCTAGAAATATCGAAAAAAATAAGAAAATATTACGTATGTCATGAATGCATAAAATATATGTAGATACTAGTCTATCCCTACATAAGCATAAGGTGAGTGATATTTAAAATAAAAGTAATAATGTGTTAGTTTTCTTACAGTTTTATAACTGCTTTCCAAGAATTACATTACTATACAGTATGCCTCTCTGTCTTATAATTAGAGAAACTGCATATCACTGTGTTATCACAGGTGATACATTTTAAGAAAATGTAACAGTGTTTCCAATACTGTATTATAAATATGTATTACTATGTGTCATAAAATTTTTACAATTGTTTATTCATTAGTGTATAGGCTAAGCTGAAGTAATTGTACCGGTTTAGCTAGGCTACTATGAAGCAATCATATTGCTGTTTCTACATAATCAATGCATGAATGGTTACACCTGTAAATAAATATGAATTTTTTTCACGTTATATTTTTATTTTTGATGTGTAGTGTTAGTAATACGTATAACGTCTACTGTGTTTTGTATTATATAAGACAATATTGATGTAAGTACTGACAGATGATTCATCTTGTAAGCAGATGATATTAATTTACTGTATTGATAAATACAGTACAATACTGTATTTTATCTTCCTTATGATTTTCTTGAGAACATTTTCTTTTCTCTAGCTTACCTTATTGTAAGAATACAGAATATAATACATATAACTTACAAAATATGTGTTAATTGGCTGCCTATGTTTTCAGTAAGTCTTCTGGTCAACAGCAGGCTATTTGTAAAGTTTGGAAGGAGTCAAAAGATATATGCAGATTTTTGACTGTACAGGAGGTTGGCACCCCTAACCCCTGCATTGTTCAAGGGTCATTTGTAATTGGCATACAGCATTGTATAAGTTTAAGGAGTTCAACATAGTGACTTGATTATATATATTGTGAAATGATTACCACAATAAATTTAGTTAACATCCATCATCTCATAAAGATAGAAAAGATTAGGATTGACACATACACACTACTATATATAAAATAGATAACAAATAAGGACCTACTGTACAGCACAGGGAACTCTACTCAATACTCTGTAATGACCTATATGGGAAAAGAATCTAAAAAAGAGTAGATATATGTATTTTTTTTTTTTTCAGATTTTAGGTTATAACTGATTTACTTTGCTGTACACCTGAAACTAACACAACATTGTAAAGCAACTATATGCCAATAACAATTAATTTAAAAAATAAAGTGAATGAGGCTGGATAGACCTAAAATCTGAAAAAAAAAAAAATACAAAAGAAAAAGAAAAAAAACATGCTTTTTCCCTTGTGAGAACTCTTAGGGTTTACTCTCTAAGCAGCTTTCAAATCTACCACACAGTGGTGCTAACTGTAGCCATCATGCTGTACGTCACATCCCCAGGAATTAAGTATCTTCTAACTAAAAGTTCGTACCTTTTGACCACTTTTATCCAATTGCCCCACCTCTACCCCTGCCTCTGATAACCAGAAATCAATCTTATTTCTTTTTTTTTCAATGAGTTTTGGGTGTTTTATGGGATTTTCTTTTTTCTTTGTTTTAGATTCCACATATAAGTGAGATCATACAGTATTTGTCTTTCTCTGTCTGATTTATTTCTCAGAGCGTGATTCCTTCAAGTTCCATCCATGTTATTACAAATGGCAAGATTCTCCATTTTTATGGCTGAACAATGTTCTATTATATATATAATATAAATAAGTTCTTTATCCATTCATTTGTGGATGATATACACTTTGGTTGTTTCCATGCCTTGGTTCTTGTAAATAAGCTGCTATGAACACAAGGGTGCAGATATTTCCTGACATAATGTTTTCATTTTCTTCAGATATAGTCCCAGAAATGGAATTGCTAGATCATAGGATAGTTCTAGTTTTAATCTTTGAGGAACCTCCATATTGCTTTCCATAGTGGTTGTACCAATTTACAGTCCTACCAACAGTGCACAAGTGTTCACTTTATCCACATCCTCAGCATTTTTTCTAACCTTTTGATGGCTAATCTAACAGGCATGAGGTGATATTTCATTGTAGTTTTAATTTGCATTTCCTTGACTGATTGATTAATTGCCCATGTGGTTGAACTCAATCTTCAGTCACCCCCTCTCCACTCTGTGGTATTTGAATCATTAGAATCAGTTACTAGGTATGGTCCAAGGGACCTACTATGAATAACAAAGACACATCTATCATTTGGGAAATCCAAGGGTTTAGCGGTTACCTCTCAACAGTCAGTGGAAAGGCTAGGCCTCTCTTTGGGTGAGGTCAAATTCTTTATTACACACATACGGACTTAGAAAAGTTCTTTAATATTTTCAAGCTTCAGTTTACTTGTATATAAAATGAGAATGATAATAATTTCTACCTCATAGCGTTGCTATGGTGATGGAAGGAACTAATACATATCCCTCACACATATTAATTGCAGTATAAATGGTGAGCTGTTACTATTATTCCATTTTGTTTCCTCCCCTCAAAAATTATCATTAATTTACTTATGTGCTTTCAATGAACAGTGAGAAAGGAGTCAATTTGATAAGTTCATTTACACTAGTATTAGGGAGAAACCAGAGCGCAATAAGTGAAGAAAACTGGCTTTAATCCCCAGTATGACTAGTGTCTAGATAATTTGAAGATTTCTTCAAGCTCTAAGAGTCTGTGGTTCTCTGGACTTTGTGGTGGTTTGTGAGGTAGGGAAAGAACTGCTTCTTAAGAGAAAAACTTGAATTCAAATTCCAGCACCTCCGTCTGCTAATCGTATGAGCTTAGACAAGGTATCTGTTCTCTCCCTGTCTTAGGTTGCTCATCTGTAAATGGAGAAAAATAATAACTACTTCAAGGTATTGTTAAATTTAAAAGAAACAACATACTGAAAAATACCAAGCACTGTGAATTGCACATAGTAGGGGCCCAATGAATATCAATTTAAAAAATCATCCAACAATTAACCTCTTCCTTGGTACCAGACACTGGGAGTTGGGAACGGCACAAAGATGAATAGGTTTGAGCCCTGTCCTCGGAAATGCCCATTATCCAGTAATACAGATAGGTAGGCATCATATAGTTGATGGATCCAATTTTGTCTTTGTTCTTTCAAATGTAAATGACTGATAACCCCTAAATATATAGCTTTTTCTTCTCTAACCAATTCTTGCATCTTAGTAGATCTTCGGAATGTTTAATCAATTTAATTCAAATAAATAATCCTCTAATAATAAAATGTCAGGATCCATGGCTCATAGGAAGGTATTTTTTTGAAAAGGAATCTTCGATGGCTCCTTACTTGCTGGCAAATAAGACTCAAGTGAATAAATCATTTGTTATTCACCCTCTTTTTCATTACACAGGACTGCTAGACACATTGGGAGCTCAAAAGTACTAGGTTAGTTGAATGTTAACATTTAGATGTATGACTGTGGTTGTGAATAAATCATTAAGAAAAACGATGACAAAATGAATTAAAAGAGATTGTGGCCCTAGAACTGCTTTTAATTTCCAATATGATCTGGGTGGGTGGGGTCTCAGCCATTTTTTCCCTCAGTTTTCTTTCCTATGAAATAAAACTATAAAATTTAATGGTATCTAGGTCTCTGCCTTATGTTATCCTGAATATTAGTGTAATGGAGCATGAACAAAACATGTGCAAAACATAGGTTTGAAGAATGTAACATATACATTATATATTACATATATAATTTTAATTTTTACTAAAGTTTGCAATACTGATTGGATTTCTTAGCTATAAAAGTTTTTTGATAAGTTTATTTTTTTCAGATATTGCTCTTCTGTTAGAAATATTACTGATTTTTTATTTTACTGAGGTTAAAAATATTACCCATTCCACAGAGACATGAAATTAAAAATTTTATGGTTTTCTCTTCATTTTTTCACTGTTAATTACCTCAGAACCCCAAAATATGCCAAATTTCACAACATTAATATGCTTGTGCCTAAAATTAACTAATTATTTAAAAATAGCTCCTTACATTTTTCCTTGACTTTATTTATTTAAAACTATGCACTTTCAAAAGAACATGAGGCAGACGATAAATATAAATGAAGTGCAATAAGATGAAATCAGAGCAAGTGTGAAATGGGTTTTATTGCTATTGTAGAAGTTTTCCCTGGCTTACGTGACCATTCCACTTTTTATTGCTAAATCTGGTGAAAACAATACAAGTAATATCCAACATCGGATGGGGGGTGGTAGTGGTGGGATGAATCGGGAGATTGGGATTGACGTGTATACACTAATATGTATAAAATGGATAACTAATAAGAACCTGCTGTATAAAAAATAAAATAAAATTCAAAAAAAGATATCCAACATCTATTGGGCATTTACCTATATCTGTGCCAGACACTGGGCTAAGCATGTGACATGCATTATGTTGCTTACTCCTCATTGTAGTAGGCGTAGTTAGTTTATAACATTATCCCCAGTTTTCAGATGGGAAAACTGAGTTAGAGAGATTATGTATTTCATCTAAGGTCCCGAAGCTGTGAGGGGCATAGTTTAAACTCAGATTTATCTAATGTCAAAACATGCCCTTACCCTCTGTATATAGTGCTTTTCCTCAAAATTTATTTCAGAAAGACAATGGCAAACCTCTTATGTACTTCTATGTGCCTCGCACTGTTTAGCACATAGCAGGAAGAGAAAAGTCTAACCCAGGAAACAAAACCTTGAAGACTTAATGATCTAGCTAGAAAGAAAGAACTAGCATGTATGACACTGGAAAAAATGGATGCTAATATGTGTAGTAATTGCTATTTAAAAAGTAGTGCAAATGCTGAGAAAGGAAGTCTATGTCTATGAGGCCTCCCACAAGCCAAATTTCCCATTTGCAAGGCAGCTTGCCATCACTCTAGGCAGGATCCCTTTTTTTGATGCATCAAGGACATTTCTTTTCCTTTATCCTGTCACATTTACGGTTTTCTTCTCATGTGTTGGGAAATAGAAAAGCAACATTTTGTAGAGGGAGATGGAATCCCCAATCTAACAGCTATGTCAACATTTAAAAAATATCTGTATGTCATGTGGCAATTACTCACAGTTGTAGAAAATATGCATTATCGTATTCAATTTAGAAGATTAAAACTGAGAAGATAGAAGATACTTGGTCAAAAATCACCCAACTTAGGAGAGGCAGAAGAGCGGTAAGTTGGGTCTTTCAGTCCCATGTCTGATAGCACTAAACTATCTTTGAGCAAATTGATTGCAATATTGCTGGATCATAAAATAGATGAATCTATGTCTTGTGTTGCTACAAAATCTTCCTTCATTTGCAGGAGATCCTCTGTATTGTGATAAATCTCTCTCCTCTAGACTCTCATGGCTCCCTAGACAAGCAGCAAACACCCAGGCACTCTGTGTCCACCTGGAAGGTGGCTTGTGCCTTTCATATGCAACAGTTTCTCCAAGACCTTCATTAGCAGCTGCTTCAATCCTGAATTGAAGGGGTTTAGAAACGCTGGATTCCAGCTCTTCTGCTAGCAAGTTACACCCTGCATGACAAGCGTCCAGGGGCTTGCAAATTGCCCGCAGACTCCTCCTCATTTGCATTGACGCATTGATCTGCATCTAAGGGGGAGGGTATTTATCCAGAACTGATCATCCAATTCCCACCAGTTTTCTGCAGATAGAACATTAATGCTCTTACCTGTCTTTTAAGTAGATTGTGGGAGTGTGTTGCAGCAGTACCAAAACCCCGGTAGCAATATTACAGGTATCCATGAATCGACTTTAAATGAATTTCCCTTTCTGAAATACATTTGTTGATTTTCTTTCAAACAGAACCAGGTAAAAGTTGGCAATGGCTTTAGTTACCAGAGTCACAAAATAAATCCTTTCCCATACAGACTTTCACAAGTCCTAATCCTTTCCTTTTATGAATCTAATCAAGCCCATCCATTGACAGAGAATTCCTGTGCTCTGCTGAAAGTTCAGATCTGGTTAGATTTTTTTTGACACATTTCAAAACAGAAAGCACATGTTCTTTGGAATTTGATAAATGTAGGTTAAATCCCTGCTCTGTGACAGTCAGCTGTCACTTAATTTCTTTAAGGCTGTTTCTTCATCTGATGACTGGAGATAAACTACCTACCTTTGGTGGGTTACATGAGGATTAAATAAGATAATATCCATTAAGCCCTTAGCTAGCACCCTGCTTAACAAAGAACAGAATAGGTTAAGAAAGCGTATAATAGCTCTTACTGTTTTTCCCTTTCTGCATAACTTCGAATTATTTAACCTTGCTAACTCTGTAACGTTTTAAACTCAGTGTTGTGCAAATGAAATGAAGTATGCAGAGGAATACTTTTTTGTAACAGGTTAAACTGAATAATCTAATCATAAACCAACTTTATTCTTTCTCACTATTTCTTCCTTACATAAACACTGTCAAAGTTTCCTTCCCCTCCCAAGATGAAATCCTGGACAAACGACAAAGACATTCTAGGCTTTGATGTGTTAAGAAAGGTCAGCCCTGAAGGTTCCATCTCTCAATCAGTTTGGAGGAGTGTTTTCTCCTCTCCTAGCTCCTGCCAGGCTCAGGCTGGTGGGGTGTGGAGGGGTGGGCTGGGTGCTGATGGGCGGCTTTGCCATTCCCCCAGGGCATCTCTTGCGATGGCTCTTCCCCTGCTTGCAGTCGGGGCAGGAAGAGAGATGCCTTAATGGTGTCGCTGCAATCTGGCTTTTGTGACCTGTGCTGTTTTCATGCCCAGTTGCTCCATCTTTACAACTGTCTTACGCAAGTGGTAGTCGAGGAAAGTCAAGACAGAAAGCAGTTTCTCTTTGAGGACTAGGATTGGCAGTTCCACAGTCTGGTTATCAAGAAGCCCATGGGATTCTTTAGGACCCCCTATTCTTCAAAATTCCTCTTCCGCCAGTCCCTCCCCACGAAACCTACAATTCAAGTGAAAATAGCATCCACACTGCGAAACAGAGTAAGGGAAGTCTCGAGGGCCCATTCCAGTCAGATTGTTGTGCGTCAGTCCCTACAGTGTAGAAATTCTGGACCTGTCACTGGGCTCAAACTAAGGTTATTTAAGCCTTGTATTATTTCTTGTGGTAGCTATAAACAAATTACCACAAACTTGGCTGCTTAAAAACATACACACACATGCACACACACACAAATTCATTCTATTAAAATTCTGGAAGCCAGATGTTCAAAATAATTTTTATCAGCTAAAACCAAGGTCTTTGCTGGCCAGGCTCCCTCTAGAGGCTGTAGGGCAGAATCCACTCCTTGTCTCTTCTAGTTTTGGTGGCTTTCCTGGTCTTGTGGTTACTTTCTCCTCTTCTGCGTGAAATCTCCCTCGACTCCCTCTTATAAGGATGCCTGTGGTCACATTTAGGGTCCACACAGACTATCCAGGAGAATCTCCCCATCACAAGATCTCTAACTTCATCACATCTGCAAAGACCCTCTTCCCACATAGGGTGACATTGACAGGTTTTAGGGATTAGGATCTGATTATCTTTGGGGACCAGTTTTCATCCTGCCATAAACCTGCAAGGTAAGGTGAACACAGTTTATATCTACTTTTATAACTCCTACTTCTGCTATGAACTCTTCTCCAAAATGTAATATGACCTACGCTTCAGGGTCCAATTCAGAATCAATTAGTTATGAAAATACCCTTGGCCATTCTGGTCCACACTGATCATGCCCTTCTGTGTGATTCACACCTCAATTAATATTTCAACCATTTACTAGTTTTTCATATTTAGGCAACTTACTGATTTGCACAATAGGCTAATGTTATCAACCTCAATGGATTGTTTTAAGGGTTAAAAGAAAAACCGTATATGGGGCCAAGAATGAAGTCTAGAACATGATAAACGCCCAATATAGTTTATTTTTTCCCTTCTATTAATCAAATTGTGCCTCCCATTTCATAGTTTTATGGTAACCAGTCTTTTTCTAGAGAGAAATTATTTCTTAATGACACACTTTTTAATATGTACTTCATTGTTTTCCTGCCATGATAGCACCTTGCTGAGATAAAAAATATTATTGAGAGCCAACTGATAGATATCAAAGCATTATTCACCCCTACCAAAGAGTAATCCCTAGTTTGTAAATAATGGCATTTCTGCAAAAGGCTGCTTCAATTACAATGTTTTCTCTTTTGCTTTGTTTTTAGTAAAGATTTGTAAAGAAAAAATATTCCAAGTTTTAATATTTCAAATTACATAGGATATTACATAGCTTAATCAAGTACATCTTTGCACATGTGGATTGATTCATTTTATATTGAAATATTACTTTAAAATCATGAGAATACAACAATAATTTTCTTTCCAGTTTTTTTGATATTTTATCAAAATTAATATCCGTCATCGGTCTGTGGCAATATTTGATTTTTTTTTATCATGGTTTAGTTTTTCTATTTTTAAGGACACATTTATTCTATCATCACATCACGTTGTCAGAAGTATCACAAGAAATACTTCCTCTACGATATTTAATTACTCGGCTTTAACACAAAGTCGAGCCGGGAGTGCTTGTGGGGCAATTTTTTATTGAAATATAACATATTTACATAAACATGTGTATATCTTAGATGTGCTGCTCAATGAATTTTCAGAAACTGATTGTGCTTGTTTAACCACCACCTCCCCCAAGAAAGAGGGAATTGCCAGCATCTCAGAACCTCCTTGATGTCACCCCACTTATTATTCTCTTGCCCAAGGATGGCAGCTCTCAACTTCTAAAACCATAGCTTGGTTTTGCCTGTCTTTAAGCTTTTATTACAATGAAATTATATTGTATTTCCTTTGTTGTGTGTAGCTTCCTGCTTGACATCATGTTTGGGAGATTGATATCGGTTTTGCTTATGGTTGTAATTAGTTCATTTTTATTGATATGTAGGGTTTCACTAGACTTTTGAACATTTTGGTACAGCAATTTGGTAAGCATGCATATACTTTTCTATCAGGGCAGTCCATCCCTAGAATTTGTGTTGCTGGGTCACATGGTATACATACACTCAGCTTCAGAAGACACTGCCCGACAGCTTTCCTAGGAGGTTATATGAACTTATATCTCATGCTGGCAAAGTACAAAACTTAGAGTTGTTACAGAGCCTCACCAACATCAAATATTGTCTGTATGTCATTTCGTCTTAGCAATTCCAGCGAGGTAGTAGACATAGACCACTGTAGTTTTAATTTGCATCTTATTAATAAATGACAAAGATGAGTACCTTCTCCTATATTTATGTGAATTGCTTAAGTGTTTTGCTCATTTTTCCACTAGGTTTTCTGTCTTTGTTGGTTTATAGGTGTTCTTTACATAGCCTAGACATGATTTTTGGTAGGGTAAATGTCTTGTAAATATCTTCCTTTTCTTTTCTATTAATTTAGTCACTTGACAAACAGAAGTTATCAATCTAACTTTGTTTTTTAGTTTACAGCTATTTTTCCATGTCTTGTTTAAGAAAAATCACACTATTTCAAAGTCATGGAGATGGTCACCCATGTTTTCATCTAAAACTGTTATTGTTTTACCTTTCACACTTATATCACAGTTAGTTTTAATTGAATTTTGTGACTTGGGTGAGTAGAGGTTAAGATACTGTTTTTCTTTTCTCGAGTGGATAATCAATTGATGCAACACCGTTTATCGACCAGACCATACATTTCCCATTGCACTGTGATGTCACTTTTATGAAAAGTTATGTTGACCTATATGTATGGGTAAAAGTGCTTTTTAAAAACTATTTTAGTGATTACATCAAATATGTACAAACTTAAAGAATATAGTACTGTATAGTAAACTCCTATTATACATCACCCAGCTTCAAAAATTATCAACTCATGACCAGTCACTTTTCATATACACCAGCACGTAATTCCTCCCATAAATCCCAGATAGTATATACTTTTATCCTTTGCTATTTCCGTATATCTTTCCAAAAGAGAAAGTCTCTTTTTATAACATACTATAATATTATTATTTTATCATCACACCTAAAAACCAAAAACTCCTTAATACTCTCAAACGTCCATTTAGTGCTCGGTTGCTCTGATTGTTGTATAAATTTTCAAAGAGGTTTTTGTTCAAATTAAAATTTAAACAAAGTTTATGCATTGTAACTGACCGATAATCTTCAGTCTCTTCTTATCGATGGTTTTCCCCTTCTCTTTTGTGTGTGTTTTCCCCGTAATGTATTTGCTGAAGAAACTGGTTCATTCATTCTGTAGAGAGCCCCATATTTTGGATTTTGTTATTTTAAACAATGAATATTTCCTATTTAAACATGACATTTAAAAAAAATTCCTGGTTTTTTAGATACTGAACCAAAGCAAGTTATCTCCATATCACCCAAGTGAAGAGTGCCATTTGAAATTTGTGCTAATAATACCTAAAACTTATATAACAAAGGTATCTATTTTTATCAACAATTTGTCTAAATAAGTATCTTCACTGGGTTTCTGTATACCAAGATTTTTCAGCTGTGGCACTACTGACATTTTAGACTGGCTGGTACGTTTTTGTAGGGGCTATTCTATACTTTTGTGGTTGATTAGCTGTATCCTTGACCTCTTTACACTGGATGCCAGTGGCAGCACCCCACCAGCCAGCTGCGAACACATAAAACACTTATTATCATTCAGGCTCTGCCCTTGCTTGCTGTTATTTTTTTGCATTCTCTCACCTAATTTGTTGTAAGTGTCTTAAGAACAGGACCAGTGTCTTCATTTATGAATTAAAGTTACTGATCATTGCTCTGTCTTCTTTATAGGGCCATTACAAGAACCAAGTGAAATAATGCTCAAAAAAATCCCTTTGATGACTGAAGTCCTAGTAACAACGCGAGCCATTTTTAGATCTTTTATTTATTGGTGTTTCTCCACTGTATCCAGCGGGGTCCAGTTCACTACATGGCCACTGACTCCATTTCAAACCAACATTTTTGTGTAGCCTTCAATGTTTTTCCCACGAATCCTTCGTTCTCTCCTCACAAAAAGTAACCAAATTTTCTTCTCGATTTGATTCCCACAGTTTCAAGTTACAGTCTCCCCAGCATCATCTCCCAGCTTCACATGCTGCCCCTTCTCTAGTTCCCATGTTCCACCTCCTTATTTCTACTCCGCTAACCTACTCTCCCACTCCCCTCTCCCTAAACACACTCCTACTTCAACCCTCTTAATTTATATCTTCCCTTTCCTTTCTATGCTAGTCAAGTTTTATCTGAGAATATCTGAAAGCCTCTTAATATTTTTCTCTCTGCATCTCCTAAGCTTCTACAATCATTCTTTGTGCCACATTACTTTTGAGAAAAATTACTGTCTCAACACAACAAATCATTTTTGAAAAGATAAGCAAGACACGGATCCTGCTCTGGAGAAGCCACAGGAGAGAGACTGAACAAAATAATTTCTGTGTCAAGAGGTCAGGTTGGAATGATGCGTCTATGATGTCTTGTGAGACTCGCAAAGGAAGCAAACATCTTTGCTTTGGGGTCAGTGAAGTACATCCACAAAGTGGTGCTTCCATTTTGTCTTGGAGGGGACTTCTTACCTGCGGAAGAAGTAGGGAAGAAAATTCTAGGCCCAGAAAAGATCATAATTCTTTCCTGGGATGGAGAGTATTCCTTAAGATGGTGGCAGAGATTTTGGAGCTGAGTGCCTAGAACTTTGTCCCTCTGGGTATGCTACTTGGTAGGTGTTTTTCAGAAGTCCTGAATCTTATATACTCTTCCAATTGGATTGAAATTTCCAAGGGTGGCTGAACTGTATCTGGCATCTTATGTCAGACAAATCCACTCACTGATGTTCTGACCCGCATGGCCCTGACCACATACCCTCACTGCCGACAGCCATGCAGGTGGCACATCAGCTTTCCAGCTGTGTCTGGAAAGAGCAAAGCCCAGGCTGCTTTGCTTGTCCCAAACTAATCAGGTTTCTGTCCTGGTCAATTGAATTGAATAAAAAAAGAAAAGATATCATGTGGAATTCCCTTTCATACTGAGCTGTTTTCAATGAAGAGGACTCAATTCAATGAGAGACTTGAGATAGTTTAATTGCCATTCTCCCCCTGGTCCTCATCAGAAGACAGATCATGTCTCAGCTGTGTTTATTTCATGTTACTCTTTTGTGTCTCTTCTCACCCCCATCTTCTTCCACTATCTTCCTTCTCTCTCTCTCTCTCTCTCTCTCTCTTTCTTCTTCCCTCTCTCCCTTCTTTCTGTCCTCCCTGTCTTCCTTGTTCTTTTGATCAGAGATCCGATGCAGAGGACCACTGAGACCCTCCCAGCCAGACTCTGCTGTGCTACCCAGCAGGGTGCAGGAGAAAGTGCTGAGAAAACATGCCATAACCTGTGTGAGGCTCTGGAAATGCACTGAAGTCTTCTGATTTTCCCGGTAATGTTCCAGTAGGCAGTAGACGCCTTTAGCTGTCAGGTTATGAGAAGAGACGTCACTGAGAGGGGGTGCCATTCCTTCTCCCCCCATCCTTCTGTTCCCCGTGGGGTTCGTAGGGTGGAGGACCCGTTACACCTGCTGAGATATCTGCTCCAGAGGCTGGAGGGGTCCCTCTGATGATTCTCGGGGATGTCGGAGGCACTCTGATTCTTAACACGAGCCCATTTATATCATCAGTTAGTCTGAGAAAGATGCATCATATTTTCGGGTAGAATGAAACGTTATCTCTTGTGAAGTGCAACAAGAAGCCAATTTAGGGAGAACGTGCCAGACATGTATCCTTCCTTCCCGCCATTCGTGACAAGCGCATTTATGCAGTGAAATGTCACCAGGAAGATCCTTCCCACATTACATGCATTTTTTTTTCTTGTCTTTTCCTCCTTCCATCATCCCCCTGATGTACCCACGTCCTACCTTCATCCTGGCATTAATGTTTCCTAACCAGACTTTCTCTGACTCGGCGATAAGATCAATTACTGACGGAGGGTCATGGTCCCCACCCTACATTTCTTACTCATCACCATATAACTTGAAAAACAAAAACACTGATAAGCCTACTTACAGATTTGTCATTTCCTACCAGATACTCACAATAAAAACATAACTTAAGTGCTTGACGAAATGCTGAAAGATCAGCTTATACGCGTTCCCAGCTTACTGAGAGATAAGGGCTATTAAAGGAGGAACTTCTCCATTTTGCTGAATATTTCTCTGTAGATATACATCTTTCCTGACGTCCGAATACAGCATTCTGTTCTTCACGACCCACTCTGACCAAGTTGAAATTCCAGATTCATTTTGCGTGCGGTTTGACCTTCCTCGTTCAGGACAGGACAGCCATCTAGTACGTGAATGGGTAGCGTGAAAAGTACCGCATCAGCATCAGGCAAACCAGGGCAGGGACTGGCTTTGCTCAGGGCTTGAGGGAAAGTCCATTGTTGTCCAGGCTCTGTTTTCACCCCCAGCCTTTCTCATCATGCACGCAGGTGACATACATGACCCGGTGGTGCATATCTGTGTAGAGTCTGTGGTCACGGGGACAGATGGTGATGTATCAGCTGCCTCCTCCGTTTGCCAGGAAAGGCCCTGAGTTCCTTGTTAAAAAAATGTGCCATCCTCCCGCTGAGCAGAGACTGCAGGGCAGCTGCAAATCCCTTCTCCTGGTGGTCACGGGATCCCAAAGGTGGCAGAGGAAGACTTTTCACCCTCCTGTGCATATAATTAGCACCCCACAAGAATGAAAGTTTGAAAATTTGACAGAGCCTAAAAATACCTTAAGTTACTTTTCAACGACACCTCTTTTTTCTATGTCTGAAGCAGCAGAAAAGTAGCTGGAAATAAAATATTGCATTAACTGACAACGAAAATGTTTAAGCCTTAGTAAATGAATATATTCTAGTCATTGATTTATTCCACCTCATTTTTCTTAAATGAAATGAGTGTTAGGTAAACTATATGCTGAATAAACTCCAAAATATTTGCACTTATATTTTTTTCATGTAGCTACTAAACCAAAATAATTTAATATGCATTTGCTTAGTCCAAACTGAGAGCTGATGTATTCAGAGAGAGTGCTTGAAACAAAGTCAATGTTAAAAGACATAGTCCAGATACATGCCGTCACTTATAAAACCAAAGCCAAAATTATCTTGAAAATTACAAATTTGTTGGGTTATTTTTAGGGGCTGCCAAGAGGAAAACCCAGGGTTTGTACCATAGCAGCAGTGCTTAGTTTTCCTGAGTCTGGAATGTAGTCATCAGCCCAGCTGAAAATAGGCAACAGCCTCAGTGTGCCCTCAGACAGAGACGGCATTGCCCTCGGTGTGTGTGGACAAAAGACTAATTCTTGGTATTGTTGGAAGAGTGGCTGCCACATCACAAACTGCTACTGTTCGAACTTTGCAGAAGCTGCATGCAAAATAAAATAAATAAAACAACCATCCAGCAAAAACTTTACACAATACCACTTCAATTTCAATGGCATCCCAACGTTTGACCAGGATAAATAGGGTTCATGCTTCACAAGCATCCATATTTTTAAATCCAATCCATGAAACTCAGTATTCTTTAACTAATGGCATGAGATGGTGTCTCTTTAGAGAAAATCAAAAACAGAAACAAAAAACAGAATACACAACACTTGAGCTTTTATTCTTACTCGAAAGAGAGCTTTGGAACCTATGGGACTAAACACACGAACAGAGCACATTTGTTTGCTTCTTTCTTGCTAAAGTAAAAGCCTGCGTGGCTGATGAAAACGTTGATCTATAATAGAATTAAGTGTGGTCACATTTTCTCCCCAAGCAGCTCAAATCAGTGACTTAGTAGCTGGGGAACTGTGGTGACTTAGTAGCTGGGGAACTGTGGCTGAGGCAGGAGGGGACAGTCTTGAGGGGGTGACTTGGCAATGATCAGGAATATGAAGGACTTGTAGGCCAGGTATGAGCCATGGAATCGAAAATGCCTTTGGCCATATGATACCACACATACACTGGACACCCCTCACCCCCTCCCTTCCCCTGGGGAGTGGGGGGCAGAAACACCCAGCTCTACCAAAGGCCTTTTGAAACAGATGGAGCCGAGGCTGTGGCAGCTGACCAGCCCTGGCCACCATCAAGCCTATTTTAAATACACTGGTCTCCTGGAATTTCCTAGCTGTTGGAGGTAAAACAAATAAAGCCACAGACATATAAAGAAATATAAAAAATATAAAACAGGACCTCTGAGTGCAACCTAGTTGATTTGAGTCTACTTGAATCAAATGCACAAATGAGAAAGGTAAATGTATTATATTATGTATTATAGAAAGAATATCCTAATTAAGAAAAAAATAAAAGAAAGTGAGAAAAGAAGAAAACCAGAAAAGAGTATTTGGCTTGAAAGAGACATTCTCAGTTTTCTGCTTTTTAGTACCTTATCACATTTAACCCCTTAATTTTCATTAAACCTTGTAATTTAGATATTATTAAGTTAATTTTTTCATCAAATGAGAAAAAGAAAAAAACTCAGAAAGGTTGAATAACTTACCCCAAGTCACACATATATAGATGAATATAAGAAATATAAAACAGGAGCTTTGAGTGTAAAAAATGAAATGGAAAAATTGGGTACAATTGTAGAAGAAGTTATATTACAACTATTATAAAGATTGTCAAAAATATCCCCAGAGAGGAAGGAGAGTGATAATGAGAGTTTACAAAGAGAATTTGACTTTGAAATTGGAAGATGGTGAGTAGAATGTTGAGAAAAAATGAAAATTCAAGGTGTGACATCCTAGTGGCCATAAACCAGAACTCTTCAGAAAACCTAACTGCTGACACAACCCTCAGGAAAAACCATTCCTCACCCCGCGGACGTAGATGCTTCATGGGTGTCCTTCAAAATGTGAGATGAACTCTAAAGTGGTGATTATCTCACAGTGAAATTCTCCAGTGTTTTTATTGGGTATGTTTTTATCCAACATCTTATACATTTAGCAAAAACTGCTCTTATTATCTGCTAATACTTGTTTGTAAATAGAAATGGGAACATTTAGTCTTGATTTTTGTTTAGTGAAATGTGGTGAAACTAGGAACCTAATTACTTGTAAACATTTTAAAAATAGTTTGGGAATGGATTCGAAATTGTTAGGTATGCCTGGCTGAGTCCTTTCTGGTTACCCCTCCTACTAATTTTGTGCCTCTAATTGGCACGCGTTTCCATTGTGGAAATGTGGCCAGTGGAAAGGGTTAGGAGTTATGCCCACATTTTGCCTGTGAGGCTAGACATTGTGAATCTCGGTGCATTAAAAAGGAGTAGTTTCAGTCATGTGGCTGTTCCTTTGCAATAGTAAAGTTATTTCTCACGACTGGAATACAAAACACTGAAAGATTTTTTTTTTTCTTCAAAGAAGAACAAGGCAAGTCCTGAGTCCATTTTACATTTTCAAGTATTTTGGCAAGGTTGGGGAAATGACAAATGTAGTTAGAATTTGGTAGCCAAAATCTTTTTCTGCTCTAAACACTCATTTTAGTGTTACCAAATTTTCCCTGACTTCCTGGTTATTTATTTTACTTGTACATATCTTATTTTCCGCCGAGTTTGGTACCAGTTAAAATTCTCTGTGGGCCGCGTAGTATTTCACAAATAAGTAGTCTGTCAAATATTCGTACTAAAAGAAGTGTAGTTGCTAATGACAGATTGAGAATAATTTATTCCCTTTATTTAAAGGGGACCGTTAATGATCAATTTCAGTGTGATGATGTACAAAATAATAAACTAGGATTGGAGCTTCTTTCAAAAGTCAGATTATAAAACTCGAAGACTGTGAAAGTGCTGTGAATCATGAATCTCTGCACGTCTAAAATGATTTAAAAAATAACTTATTCCAGGAGATGTCCTAGGAAGATATCTACTGAGAATAGGGTCAAAGTGACTGCATGATAAAAGAAAAGGAAAAGTGATACAATGTAGTAGTTTGAGGAAAGCAACACCCACCACACTCTTCTTTTTTTTTTTTTTCCCACCAACACTCTTTCTGGCCTTGGATCCATTGCCTTTCTACATATTTGTTTTAACCTCAACCCGAGAGCAGGACAGATGAGGAAGTGTGCAAAGACTCCCTTTGGCATACAAAAGGCAAAATTTCATGGACTTTAGACACCACTGCATACTTAGAGATGGGGTGATAAAGGGCAGGAGGGACAATTAGGCTGCAATCAAAGTGAAGGAGCCACAGAGACTCTACAGGGAAGCAGTTCTACCTCTCAGGAGAAGATGCCACCAGAAATAGTAGTATTGGTAAGTTCAGAGTCATTAACATTTACTGTCCACACACCATATTCCCAGAAAAAGAGTTGAAAGCTAAAAATTGTAGAGGAGAGAAAAATGAATATTATGGAGAGACAGGAGAATACTGTGGTTTTGGCCACCATGTAAAGAATGACTTAATGGCAAAAGTCATCTTTAATTAAACATCCGTTTCCTGTGTTGGAGATCCCAGTTTTACTTAGATCATTATGGTTTAGTGACTGAGGTTACTGCTGGAAAAGTTGCATATGTGGAATCTTCTCTTGCAGTCAAGTGATGAGAGGTGAGGCGAGAATCAGCTACTGAACATGTTTTAAATGTCGATAAAAAGGATATTTGCATGAAATATTGAAATACGGTTATTTAACTATAAGCTGGATGTTCAGATCAAAGAGGGAATTGATTTGAAAACTCAGCAACATGCAGTGATAATTTATTTTCAGATTTCTGCAGTGTAATACAAAAAAAGTATAATGAATGCTAAAGACAGAATAATAAGGCCTTTGAGTGTACAAATGATTGAAACAAGCCAAAAGACTTGTTATGTTGAAAAATGGATTGAGGTTTGAGAGCAAAACAATAATGAAAATCTTGTTTACATGACGACAGTATGTTTTGTTTGAGTTTTGCTTGTTTGGTAAGTGAATAATTCTAAATGGGGATACATTTTATTTCTGGACTCTCTAATCCAGATAATGATAATTTTAAAAATCACAGTGGTCAACATCTCATATACAAAATGCAGCTCCAGATCACTGGGAAGATACATTTAAAAAATAGAATTAGTTCAACTTCAACCCAATATCACCACCAAAAATTAATTAAAGTTAGAATTAAGTTTTATGTTCTTTTTAAGACAAAACTTTTCTTTCTTTCTTTCTTTTTTTTTTTTTTTTTTTTTTTTTTTGACTGCACTTTATGGCATGCAGGATCTTGTTTACCTGACCAGGGATCAAATTTGTGCCCCCTTCCTTAGGAGCATGGAGTCTTAACCTCTGGTCCACCAGGGAAGTCCCAGGTTTTATATTTAAAATGAACACAAATTATGAGTGGAGAGTTGGATGAAAGTTATTAAGATAATTTTAAAATACTATGAAGCTGGATGAATTGTGAAATATTTTAAAGCTGAAATTTATATGAAGGAAGTAAGCCATTACCTGTATACATATTTATATACACTATTCTATATGTTCAAGAGAGTAAGTGATACCAAATGTTCAGTGTCCCTAGGCATCTTTTTAAGTGAAAAGTTACTCTTTCAGATAGCATGGAGATAAAATGCTGATTTGCTTTTGTTAGTTTGTAGGAGAAAAATGAGTGGTATTCTTTTATCTGTATATTTCTGAGGGTCTGTCCTTTTCACTGGGAAAATTAACCGCCAGCACTTACATGCAGATAAAATGATTCTCCCATTCCCTGTCTCTTCCTGAACTTCTCCTCTTCCTTATTTGCAATAAAATGCAGCATATTCTTCCAAAGGAGAAAGTTGAAATGGGATGATCAGAGTTATGTCAAAATCACTTTGAAAAATCAGGTGCTGGTATACTCCACCAATACCTGATGCCACAAAAAAAGATCACTATATTTATAAACATTTTGGAAAGCAGAAATCTGAAGACAAAACCATAGGTTTTATATGGCACCTTGTCCAATGTTAGTAATGATAATACCTCAATACACTTTTGATAGCACTGCTACCCTCTTTAGAAAATCTAGGAAAAGCAATTTTTTGAATACTTCTTCATTTCAAGATTCTGTGTTTCTAATTTTAGTAATAGATTTGGACAGACCAGAGAAATATGCTGATTTGATCATACAGGTATCAACCGAATCTATAAAAGTGGAATTATGAACTTTCTGAATACATTAATTTTTAACATCATTTATTGAGGTATAATTTACATACAATAAAATCAGCTTTTAAAAATATGCAGTTCAATGCAGTTTGCCAAATGCTACAATCAAAGCATAGAGCATTTCTATTACCCCAGACATTTCAGTTCTTACAATCAATACTCCGTTACCCTATCACCAGCTCCTGACAACAACTATTCTGTTTTCTGTTTGTAGAGTTTCCTACCAGCCTTTTCCTGAATGTCATACAAATTGACTCACACTGTGTGTTGACTTTTGTGTCTGGTCTCTTTCACTTAGTGTGATGCTTTTGACACCCATCCATATTGGTGCCTGTATCAGTAATTGCATCTCATTGCTGTCATATTCTGTTTTAAGGATATACTACAGTTTAACCATTCACCAATTGATGGACACTTGTGTGTTTCCAGTTTTGGGTTATTACAAATAAAGTTACTCTGAAAATTTGCTTACAGATCTTTGTGTGGCTACATATTTTTATTTCTCTTCAGTGAATATCTAGAAGTGGAATTGATGGGTTATAAGGCAAGTGAATATTTGATTTATAAAGAACTCTCAAAATGTTTCCAAATGGTAATTCCACTTTGCGTTTCTACTACGTATGACAGTTCCAGTTGCTCTGTGTTTTTCCTTGCATGTTTTTCATTTTTATTACTTTACCTCACTTCATATATAAGAATCTTTCAACAGTTTATCTCCATTGCTTTCCTCTCGTCCTTTGTACAATTTTTGTCATGCATTTTGCTACTATACATGTTATAATTCCTCAATACATTGTTACTAGTTTTGCTTTATTTTATCTTATTTATTTATTCTTTTTTGCTGCACTCCGTGTGGCATGTGAAACTTCCCTGACCAGGTATTGAACCCGTACCCCCTTCATTGGAAGTACAGAGTCTTAACCACTAGACCACCAGGGAAGTCTTTAGTAGTTTTGCTTCAAACAGTCAATTGTTCCTTATTAAGAATAAGGAAAGGAAACCTCTTTTATACTTACCTACATTTTTACAATTTCTAGTGCTCTTCATTCCTTTGTGGAAATTTATATTTCCAACAGGTATTATATTCCTTCTGTTTAAAAAATGTCTTTTAGAATTTATTGTAGGTTTAGTTTGCTAGCAAGGAATTCTCTCTTTTTTTGTTATATAAAAATGTGTTTATTTGTTCTTTAGTTTAGAAAGATTGTTTGCTGGGTATAAAATTCCATGTCAACAGAAGTGGAGAGAACATTGTGGGGGACAAGATGACCAGAGATGTCAACCAGGAATTAACACAGCAGAGAAACAGAAAGAGTGAAGAAAAAGAATAGGGTTTGTCAGTTAAAATATAGCTCACTGATCCAAGATCCAAGAGGCCACCTCCATTTCTGGCCATGCATCCTTTTCCATCTTCAAGCAATGTTGCTTCAAATCTCTGACTTACTGTTCTGCAACCAGAATGGAAGAAACTCTTTGCTCTTAAAGAAGTCATGTGATTAGGTCAGTCCCCAAGCCCCCAGCCTGCCCCTGTAATCTCTTTATTTAAACTCAACTGATTAAGACTTAAGACACTAATTGCATCATGCAATCCCTTCACAGAAGGACCTAGATTAGTGTTTAATTGAATATCTGGGACAAAGTGTGTATACGCCAGGGACAAGGAATCTTGGGGCTGAGGAGGTGGCTTATACGAATTCTGCCCATGGCACACAGAGAAGGAACTGACCTCATTAAAAATGGGAAGCCAGGGATATTATATTGGATAGAAAATGATGAAACATTAGGGACACTTTTATAGAAAAAAGAGGAAAGTTGAAAGATTATCAACTGAAAATGAGAAGTTGAGAAATTAAAATTATTCACCAAATATGAAAAAGACAGGGATGAAAGTGGTATTTTGAGGTCCATAGGATAGAATCAACATAAGTTAGTAAAGAAGTCAATTCTTCTCTGAAGAGCTTTTGGAACCTGTCAAGGATGTAGCTAGAAGGAGTTAGATGTTCACACTAGAGAAAATTCGAGTAGCTGAGGGACACTTGGCTGTTACAGAAGCAAAAGTGTATGGCTAAATACATAGCTTAGGGTGATTAAGGGGTCAAGAAAAAGCAGAAAGCTCTGAAGGATAGGGAATAGGAAAGAATTAACAGGAAAGTACTGTAAATCATAATGAGGATAACAAGCTCAGATATTTGAAAGAACTATGTGATCAAAAGCTAAAAGGTTGATTTTGGATTTAGATCTAAAATCAAAACACTGAAAATACAATTTTCCCCACCTGATGATCAAGTAAAAAGTGTGATTATATGATGATATATGGCTAAAGTAGAGATGAGAGACTTTAAAAATTACGTGGTTGGGAAATCCTGCAGCCAGGATGCCAGCTTTGGTTTTTAATAAAATGGTTGTAATGTCTATCAAACTTACTTATACACAGACAAAAGCAGAAAAGTCAAGAAGTACGTTCAGGCTCATAACAAAATAGACAATAATCCTTGTGCCTTTTTTCTCCAGTTTGCTTACCTATAGAGGAAATGATTTTCAACAATTTTAGCTGATTGTTTTGGTATATAATTTCTTACTTTAAGTAGAGGATTATATCGCTATTTCTTGACTTTTTGTTCCAGTTTAAGTATTACCTATTTCTTTTCCACTCCAGAAAAGACGAATTTTTGTTGTCTTTCACTCTCATGCCCTTTGCTCTTACCGCAAATACACACACACACGCACACAATCTTCTCCCATCCTCTTCATAAAGTTTACGTAATTTTGGTTAGATCAATGTTTACATAATTATGAAGAAGTAAATGCTATTCTGACCCATATTGTACGCTGAAAATATTTGCCTTTCTTAATCAATTTTTCACCCTCTAGAGTTAATAGTTGTCCTACTTTTGGATGTGTATTTTTTTTCATATATTAACACTAATTCAAATCCACACTCTCCACCAGTTGTCTGAATCTCCTCTTAGTACTTATCAGTTAAGCAATAAAATTTATCTTTTGTGATGTCTGTTCTGAAGACTCCTGGTCTGCCCCATTCTTCATTGATTTTCCCTTATGCCTGGTACACAGCTATCTCCCTGGAATTTCCATTTTATCATGACCCCAGATTCCTCTCTCCTTTCCATCTACATCCAATGCCTCCACCTTCATTGGTGCAGACCCTTGTCTTAACGAAGCAGAGTGTACAGTAGCTTCTTGAGAAAGGGTACAAGATAGATTACCTTGGCGACATTGAATGTCACTTCCGTCACCCCTGATTTATGGTTTGGCTGGGTGTCAAGGCTTAGGTCTGAATTAATTTCCCCTGAGAATCTTGGAGACATTGCTCCATTGTCTCTCATTTCCAGAGTTGTTCTTAAGCAGCCTGAAGCCTTTCTAATTCCGGCTCCTTTTCATGTGACCCATTGATATTTTTCCCTCCCTGGGAAAGCTTATAGAATCTTATCTTTGCCCCCAGTGTTCTAAAATTTCATGTTAATATGCCTTGATAGGGGTCAATGTTGAATCTACTTTGCTAAGCACACAGGGGGCCTCTTTCATTCTGGTGACCCATGTCCTACAGTTGTGAGAAATATGCATGAATTATTTAATTGATCATTCTCTCCCTTCAGTTTTTATTTTTCTTTCTTTCTGGCACTTCTGTTATTGGGATGTTGTACCTCCTCGACCATTCCTCTCATTTTCTTCTCTTTATTCCTCTTAATTTCCCTTTTTTGAATTTCATATGTCTCACTTTGCAGGAGATTTCCTCAACTTTGTCTTTAAAATTTCTGTAGAATTTTTGCTGACTTTTAGTAGCACCTTATTCTTTTTTTATAAAAAATGTGTTTCTCTAAGGATATAAATAAAAGATTTTGATCTTTTTCCATGCATAGTCTCTGTTTCCACAGATTTCTTTCTTTTCGTTCTTTATTTTTAGCTGTTTTTTAATTTGGAGGCTTTATGTAAATGGCTAGTGATCCTTGAATGTCTATAAAAATATCAAATTACTATGTTTTACACCTGAAACTAATAAAATATATTTATGTCAACTATACTTCAATAAATAAAAAATAAACAAATGAATAAACAAAATTAATATACATAAAAATAAAAGTGGGGAATTTTAAAGCTGATTGGGAACATTGAACTTGACGAAGCTTGTTACAGTGATCTTCACTATAGGTTATGCCATTTCCTTGGGGAAAAAAATATAAGTATATTTATGTTGTTTCTCTTGGTTGAGCTGATTCTCGATATATAGATCTTCCCACAGCTTGCCTAGAGGATATAGTCCTGGCTGTTTTCATTCTGGAAGCTAAACTGGGGAGAAAGCTAGGGGCTTACTACTCAGTATTGTAAATGTTTGCTTAATCCTCCCATGTTCAAAGGAATGTGCCTGGCATCCCCCAGCCAGAGACCTTCTGTCTTACCTCCAGTCTTTTGCTGACACTAAAGCAAAGAAGCCATTTGGCAACATGCGATGATTGAGAAGATCTGAGGTTCTAGTTGTTTCTCAGTTTTTTATTTATTCTGGATGTTTAACTTATTTTTAATATTTAAAAAATTTTTTTACTGAAGTATAATTGCTTTACAATGTTGTGTTAGTTTCTGATGTACAATGAAGTGAATCAGCTATATGTATACCTACATCCCTTCCCTCTTTGACCTCCCTCCCCCTACAATCACACCCATCTAGGTCACCACAGAGCACCAAGCTGAGCTTCCTGTGCTATACTGCAGGTTCCCCCTAGCTGTCTGTTTTACGCATGGTAGTGTATTTATGTCAATCCTAATCTCCCGATCCATCCCACCCTCCCCTTCCCCCTCTCTGTGTCCACACGTCTGTTCTCTATGTCTGCGTCTGTTCTTGTTAAATTACTTTTTTAAACTATCAATTTTATTGAGGAATAGTGGACATACAATCAACCCTATCTATTTAAAATGTGCAGTCCAATGAGCTTGGACAATTGCATTCACCCATGATCACACAAACACTATTAAGATACATTTATACCTGCTATTCACAAAACAGTCCTCCTGGCACTTTTGCAGTCAACCCCTCTTTCTGTCTTTATCCCAGGCAACTACTATAGATGATTTTGCAATTTATATACATGAGATATGGTTTGTAGTCTTTTGTCTCCTGCTCTGTCAGCATAATTATTTTGATATTTACCATGTTCTTACATTTATGGTAGTTTGTTCCTTTTATTGCTGAATAATATTCCACTGCATAAATGTTCCTCTTTTAGTTGATCCATTCTCCTACTAATGGACACTTGAGCTATTTCTGGGTTTAACCATTACAAATAAAGTTGCTGTGAATGTTCATGCACACGTCTTTATGTGGACATATGTTTTCATTTCTTTTGCATAAATATCTAGGTGTGCTGCTAATTCTAAGAAATTGTCAGTTTTCCAAATTGGTGGTACCATGATGTACTCCACATCATTGTCAACATTTGATGCCATTTATATTTATAATTTTAGCCATTCTAATGTCTGTGTAGTTTTAATTCTTAAAGTTTTCAGCTAATCATCCTCTTTTTAGTCCACCTTACCTTTACTTCTACAGAAAACTAATACTACAGATTCGTCATTTTGGAGGGATATTCTATAGCATAAATTAGTTGTTTCTTGGCTTTTCCATCACAGGTTTAGGAATCAGTTTTTCCAGATTGCTCAGTTATTATCTGTCCATATGCTGTCTGTCTTCCAAAAAAAGTTATGATTGTCTGTAGTCCCATTATCTTTGTTCTTATATGTTCCCACAATAAAAATCCCTTTGCTTTTTTTTTTTTTTTTTTTCAGTACGCGGGCCTCTCACTTTTGTGGCCTCTCCCGTTGCGGAGCACAGGCTCCAGACGCGCAGGCTCAGCGGCCATGGCTCACGGGCCCAGCCGCTCCGCGGCATGTGGGATCCTCCCGGACCGGGGCACGAACCCGCGTCCCCTGCATCGGCAGGCGGACTCTCAACCACTGCGCCACCAGGGAAGCCCCCCTTTGCTTTTATTTTAGTGAGATTTTTGGAAGAAAGATAAGTAACGTTGTTTTAATTCACCATTACTACCCCTCTGCTAGGTATTTAACTTGTATGGTTAACATCCAAAGTTAATGTTAGTGGACAGACAGGGCAGAAAGTAAAACAATTAATTAGGTTTTAAGATAAATATATACTATGCAAATTATGAGATAGAAATGCTGGTGTAAGATATGGAAATGCAGATTCAGAAAAGGCACATTGCAAAAAAAGAGAGTTCCCCCCCTTTTTTTTTAATTTTATTTTTTTATATTGGAATGATAGTTTAAAAAGGGCCCTGAGGCACAGTAAGGGTTTACAGGTGCTATTTTTCAGGGACCTGGGGAAGTAAGAAGAGGATGGATTTCCTTTGAGGGATGTAGAAAATAGAAAGAAACTACCTCCTTAAAGTGGGAGGACTACATACACATGAAGGCATTATCATTTTGTTTTAGAAACTGAGTGCATTGTTTCAATAACAGTTTCTCGAGGTGTCAATTTTGATAGGAAACATGCATTCATATATTTCCTAGACTCTCATTCAAAATTTTAATGGGGTAGAGATTTAAAATTTAAATAATGTGGATGATCATGTTTGTCATTCCACAATTTCAATATATCCCCTTGAGTGAGTGATATGGGAAATGTACATCTGTGATGGCATCAAATGATGTGAGTGTCTTGCCACACTGGGATCTAAATGTTTTAGCAACGATGCTTTTTGTGCAACAGGGACATTAATGAAAAAAATCCAACTACTTCAATATTGTTTAATTAAAGGAAGAGCTATATTCCATAGCTAGAGGAAAATGACAAATACTACGTTTATCTACACTACATTCTCTTCAAAACGATTTTGAAACATAATTCTGAACTATCATTTACCTATGAAAGGATGACTAGAATAAAGATATCCTAGAAAAATTGTCATAGATGAAAGCTTAGAAGAACCAGGATTGTTCAACTGTAAATAAATATTTTGGTTGGGTATAATAACGACTATTGGTTTTTCTCAAAGTTCTTATGTGAAAACTGAGATAAATATATTCAGGGTGTGTACAAACAGAATAGATAATCTGTACAGAACGGACATTCTGAATTGGATGGGAAGCAGATTATTGGAATCCTATCTAACTCTCCAAAAAACTATTGGTTAAGCTCATAACATTACAGTCACATTTGCAACAAATTATCAAGTCTGTAGTTTTAGCAATGCAGCATGAATGATGGCCTTCATAGGTCCCTGTAAGTTACCTACTTTTGAGGATGTCTTTTCAAAATGATGTACCAGTAAATCAAAGAAGCAGAAGTATAAAGGATACATTTCAGTTTCCCTATAGTTAATATTCCTAGTTATAAATATGTTTAACCCAACACATACTTTTACATATCAATGAATAGAAATTGAGCCATACAAACTTAAATTATTCATTACATTTCACATTTGATATATGGGAAAGCCTAACAAAATTTTAAATCAATATTACATAGAAAGGGTTAAAACTTTAAGCTATTTATAGACAAAGTTAATTCTCACCAGATACTGCTGATGTGAAGATAGGATAATATAATGACTTAATCTCACATTCAGTTACACCATATCACAAACTAGAAAGATTAAAGTGCATGGGGTAGCCACTTCTGGTAATGGTCTCCAAAGGAAGTACACTACAGATAAACCAAACCAAGATTAGAAACAAGCACATTTGATAAACAACCTAGCATTCATTTTTATCTGCTTTTTTGAAGTTGCTGTTTAAAAAAAATAATAAAAAGATTGGTTTCTGCTTTTAATAAATGTCTAAATGCAATTTAAAAATGGCAGGGAAGTTTTAAGTTTTATTTTTTAGCCTTTTACAAAAAGATGAGACTGGCGAGGTAGAGTCTATATATACAACTAAGGATTAAGTGCCATTGAATAATGTGGTTTTTGCATGTGTGTTTTGAGTGGCTTTAAATGTATTTTTCAGAGTCTAAGCAATAAACCCATCATTAAAATAACAACGATATGTATCTTTAAGATCTAGATAACAAAAATCATCGAGTTGTGGAAATTTAATAAACTGAGCCATCAAACTGATATGGTATAATGTGGAGGAGCTGGGTGGGACAGAGTGATGTCTTCTTTTGAGTAAAACTGGGAATGAGGCAGTTAAGAGGTGTGGTCTTACATAGAAGACAGGTCAAATCAACTGACTATAACCTTTCCTGTTTGTAAAAAAAAAAAAAAAAAAAAAAAAGCACACATCAGCAGGAGACCAGCATTAGAGTTTCCTGTTTTTCTCTCAAACTGTTGATTGTTCAAAACACATCTGTAACATGGCTTGCTATTACTTTATTCACATTTCGTTCATTGAACCTAATACATTAAAATTTTCCAGTCATGAATAAAACTGAAAAACTTTAACATTTTCTTTCAAAAAGTGATTCAAGGCTTGATACATATATTTCCTTGCTGATTCTGCCCTTTGTCCATGTAGCAATCAGATTTATGTCACCTCCATAATGGACACCAGTCTGCATTCCAGAGGTCATTTGCTTAACAACATTCACATAGCTACTCACTGAATACTAAAACTATATAAGCATTCACTGAGCCACCCAACAACCAGATGAATTCAATTTATGATGCACGATTATTAAAGGTTAAATCCCAAATTTGGGGCTTCCCTGGGAGCGCAGTGGTTAAGAACCCGCCTGCCAATGCAGGGGACATGGTTTGAGCCCTGGTCTGGGAAGATCTCACACGCCACGGAGCAACTAAGCCCGTGCGCTACCACTACTGAGCCTGCGCTCTAGAGTCCGCGAGCCACAACTACTGAGCCCACGAGCCACAACTACTGACGCCCACACGCCTAGAGCCCGTGCTCTGCAGCAAGAGAAGCCACCACAATGAGAAACCCGCGCACCGCAACAAAGAGTAGCCCCCGCTCACCGCAACTAGAGAAAGCCCGCGTACAGCAGCGAAGACCCAACGCAGCCAAATACAAAAATAAAAAAATTCCAACTTTGTGAGCGGCCTATGGAATTCTACATCTAAGAGCATTTCCGAACTACTCTAGCAAGACTTGAAATATTTATATACTAAAGCATCTATTTCAGCCATAAAACAAAATGATTTACAGGTTACATGGGAATAAAGAGGTAGCAATGAGAATTTATAATAAAGACAGTGCCTAGAAATTTATTCTTCGTGCACTAAATTAAACTGTGAGCATCCCAATGAGAATTTGCCTCTCAATTTACAGTAAGACCAAGAGTGTATTTGATTTAATTTAAGGCTACTTCTTCATAGCCAGCAGTAAGTTCACTGAAGTGCTGTTCTGAGTTTTATCTCGACCCCATCATCGTTGTCCTGAGACATGGCAACTCAGTATAAATGTATTTTTCAAGTGTAGTACAAATGGACAAAGGTCATCATCTGATCACAGTTGGAGTAGGGGTTGTTATGTAATGATTCTGCTGCAGAAATAGCCAGAGGTATATTTAAGAGCACAGCTAGACCACTGCTCCTGTAAATTTTAGAAGGAAAAGAATGTTGAAACTTTAACTGAAATGAAAATTTCAAGTGCATATATATGAGTGTGGGTGTTTGAAATAATAATAATAATATTTTTCTAAATAGTTTATGCATTTAAAAGAAATGACTTTCATTTTGCTTAAAGTGTTTTTGTTTCATTAATCAACTTTCAGGGGTTTTTTTTTCAGGTGATGAAACATACTTTGCTTTGAAAATTAATTTTGAGAAATTCTCTTTCTATTAACCAAATTTATGATCTTGAAGAAATCATTTCACCTGTCAGAACTTAGTTTTCTCATCTATCAAATAGAGTAGGTGATTTATAAGATTTTCCAAGTACTACAGTGACCTGGCTTCACAAATCACCTGCTGCATTTTGTGAAGACAGTAGAAGTTGCTAGGAAAATTACAAACTGAATGATGACTATGTTTCATTTTTACTTATAGAAAAAAAAATCACCACTTTTTCAAACATGGGAAACCAAAAAGTAACCCCTGAGGGCTGAACTTGAAAATCTGAACATAAACTGCAAACAACAGCATACAGAACGGAGGCTAATATGCTTCTATCCCCAGAACAATTGATTATTTACAGAAAAAAAAACCCAATACACTGTCTAGAATAAATTTATAAATAACTTAGCATTCTAAATAGAATGGATTATATTCTCCAGAGTGTTCATAAATACAACTATTACTCATTATCAACAAACTTAAACTACAGAATATTGAACTTTAAAAATTGTTAAAGAAGGAACTAATTCAATTATGTGAGATCTTGAAATTAAGAACTTCCCAAGGTGTAGTACATTATGTATCAGAGTATATGGTATTCCTTAGAGACAGAGAGAGAGAGAAAAAGAGAAAGAGAGAGACAGAGACAGAGAGAGAAACAGAGAAAACTTTTAAGATCAAGGGAATGTCTATTGATGGATGACATGTCTGTGGTCCCAGGGATGGGAAAAGAGACGTGAAATGCCAGTGTAAAATGAGATAATGCACATTTTAAGGAATGCTTTTTTTTTTTTAAGATGTTGGGGGTAGGAGTTTATTAATTTATTAATTTATTTTTGCTGTGTTGGGTCTTCGTTTCTGTGCGAGGGCTTTCTCTAATTGTGGCAAGCGAGGGCCACTCTTCATCGCGGTCTGTGGGCCTCTCACTATCGCGGCCTCTTCTGTTGCGGAGCACAGGCTCCAGATGCGCAGGCTCGGTAGTTGTGGCTCACGGGCCCAGTTGCTCCGCGGCATGTGGGATCCTCCCAGACCAGGGCTCGAACCCGTGTCCCCTGCATCGGCAGGCAGATTCTCAACCACTGCACCTCCAGGGAAGCCCCTTAAGGAATACTTTTAAGAGTAGCAAATTTAGCAAAGAATAGAATTGAATTATTGTAGGATCTACACATAATAGGGCAAGAATTACTATTATTACATTATAAAAATTTAATTATCATCACTGTTTTTCAAGTTAGTCATTGAGGAAATATTTTTCCCTATGTTTGAGTTTATGATCTTCTCCCTAAAAATAATCATACCTTTCACAAATTCACTGGACTAGCACAAAAATGTCTAAGTCAAATTTCTCTTAGGAATAAATTGGTCATTTCCATATGGAGAATTCCTGGGAGGGTGTGGCAGATAATAGACTGATTCTATGATTTTGATTGAAAGACCTGTGGAGAAAGACATGTTACGGATCTTCTCATGAGAATGTGATAGTCACAGTGTCATCAGAAGCAAGAATCCAGTTAAATTTTCAGTGCCACTGCCACCTCCACCGCCCCTCAGCCAGCAGTAAACATTATGATGAGGCCAAGATCAGCGACGCAAACAACTTGAAATCAGGCACATGCTTCAGGATGACCTAAGCTAAAGCCTTTCTGTTGATAAACCACTGTGCCTTAGGGATAAATGACTTGTGAAATGTATGTTCCAATAATAACCATTTAGGGAAACACCTTCTGTTCACATAGATTTACTTATTTAACTACTTATATAGCTCCCTACTAAGTAAGCTTTTGAATGATTGTCTCCAAGATTTGACAAAGGCATCTGGAGAATCTCTTACTTCCAATCAATTTTCAGCCTAGCTTCCAAGTTCCAAGCTGACCTAGCTTTGCATCTTAAAATAACTCCAAGCACACAGGTGTCATAAAAGGCCATTCTCTCTGAGGCTGCACTATGGTGATCAACAGAAACTGCTTAGCCAGGAAAGACAGGTTTTCTTATTGTATTTTAAGTTATTCTGCCTCAAGAGAAAATCTCATTGGGTGAAAATTCTACTGGAATTGTAGCATTTTTTTAATATATATAATATATAGAATTCTATATTACTAGTCTATATTTTATATAGAATTTTAATATCATATATACTCTATATTATACATCTATATTAAATATATAAATTAACATTTATGTTTATATTAATTTTAAATATAAATTAAAATTAAGTTATATATTGTTATAACAAAAACTTAAAATACTTGCAGTAAATGTTAGTGAGGTGCTTCAGAATAAAAGAAATGTCATTGTATAGTTTTCCCACTTGCAGTTTCAGGTAGACACATGATTTTCTATGTAATGTTTTGATATTTAAGCTATGATGTTTACTTAGATGGCTAATCAACTATTCACCAAGTACCTACTTGCTCTTTGAAGAAAACAAAATAAGGGGCATCATTTTGTTCTTTAAGTAGCAAAGTTAAATACAGTCCCAACAGAAAGTCTGAAACCATCTAAAGTAGACTCAGTATTTACATCCTTTCCAAAGGACAGTAATACGTCGATCATTTACAAATAATCTGTTTATTTGTTTGAAAACATACTGAGTGCCTTTTATGTTCCAGGGACTTTCTTTTCTTATTTCCATTCCAAGTTTTCCATTTTAATATTTATGCCTATTTTACCAGAATTCAAAATTGTATTATCTTAAAAATCTTAGTTAACATATATAACAAACATATCTTCCTTTATAAGCTCAATGAGTAATCAAAAAAAAAAAATCAGAAGATTCAGCTGCTAAAATTTAATTTACTTCCACCACGTTCTAATATCTCACATCTTAGAAAATTCTTCCCCTGTTCTGAAATCCTCACTAGATACAATTATTATTATTTTTTTTTTTGTGTGGTACGCGGGCCTCTCACTGTTGTGGCCTCTCCCGTTGCGGAGCACAGGCTCAGGACGCGCAGGCTCAGCCGCCATGGCTCACTGGCCTAGCCGCTCCGAGGCATGTGGGATCTTCCCAGACTGGGGCACGAACCCGCGTCCCCTGCATCGGCAGGCGGACTCTCAACCACTGCGCCACCAGGGAAGCCCACTATATACAATTTTTATCTCCATTGTAAAAAAAAATTTTTTTTCCTGCTTCTACCTCCAAGTAACTGTTCAAATGACTCCAATCTGGCTTCTCCACATTTTCATGGAAACTGATCTTAAGGTCATCAAGAGCTGCCATGTTGCTAAATCCTAAGGACACTTGCCTCTTCATCTTTGATGTCACGACGGCAGCTTTTAACAAAGAAAACCCAGTCTCCTCTTGGGGAGACTCCTTTCCCTCGGCTTCCATGAATTGATAGCTCCTGCTTTTTCCTTATCTCATTGGCTACCCCTCCCCATCACTTTTGCTGGTCTGCCTCTTTGACCCCAAATCTCTGTGTTACAGTGCCTTAGAGCGGGGTGTCGGCCCCCTTCTCTTTTCTAGCTATGACATTTCCTGGATGATCTCATCTTGTAATATGGTTAAATGACATTTATCAGTACATCTCATTCCTACTGAACTTAATGCTTTCTATTAGATGACATATTTTATAACACTGCCTTCTCTATCATCCCCACATAAAATTTGTAGATCATATAGCTTACCCCCAGACTTAATTAGACAAAAGTTCGATAGGGTGACTAACTCAAAGATAAAGGAAAAAAAATCAAAGGAAATTAATTTAAAATAAAATAATTCATTTCACATGGAAATGTTTAAGCATGTCTTTAGATTTAGGAGAAGTGATAAAATCAGAAGCCATTCCATACAAGAAGCAAAAGAAAATAAAAGTACAAAGAGGTATAAATGGCCATGAGAATAAAAACTAGTTTTGAATAAGTTACAATAAATATGATTCATTTATATATGATAAGAAGAGGGAAATAACCCCAAAGGAAGTAAGAAAACTGTCCAAGATAAAGCAATACGTTTGATATCCTATAAAGGAGCTGTGCCTTTTTTCTAAGGATAGTATCAAAAGAATTCCTAAGTTATTGCATGGTATGAGGTAGCAATAAAGTATCTCAAAATCTCAAGTATATTTCCTGTCTTGAAATTCCACCACAAATAGAGGCACACATTTAGTCAGTCCACAGTACTCTAAAAGACCCAGAATTTCACTTTCAACAGGCAACAGGGAGTACAGGACGGATTTGAAAAGAAGTGGCCACATAAGAGGCAATAGAAAAGTTGTATATTAGACCTCAGGGGACAGAATCACAGCAAAACTGAGAAACAATATGCCACCCAGAAACAAATACCACATTTCCGAATGTAATTTTCACTGTAGTAGATTTCTTATCTTGGCAGGAATCTGAAATATTTTCTAACATTTATTAATGAAATTCCTTAGTAAACTGAACTCTTAAATAATATTCACTTCTGAGTCTCTTCCAAGGAGTTTCATCTGTTGCATACTTGCAATTGGTCTCAATGATTTTATTTTATTTATTTATTTACTTATTTGTTTTTTATTGGAGTATAATTGCTTTACGATGTTGTGTTAGTTTCTGTTGTACAAAGAAGTGAGTCAACTGTATGTATACCTATATCCCCTCCCTCTTGGACCTCCCTCCACCTCCCGTCCCACCCATCTAGGTGAGCACAGAGCACAGAGCTGAGCTTTTTGTGCTTTAGAGCATGTTCCCACTAGCTATCTATTTTATGCATGGTAGTTATATATGTCAATCCTAACTTCCCAGTTCATCCCACCCTCCCCTTCCCCACCATGTCCACATGTCTGTTCTCTATGTCTGTGGCTCTATTCCTGCTCTGCAAATAGGTTCATCTGTACCATTTTTCTACTTTCCTCATATATGCATTAATATACGATATTTGTATTTCTCTTTCTGGCTTACTTCACTCCGTATGACAGACTCCTAGGTCCATGCACATCCTGAATAGCCAAAGCAACCTTGAGAAAGAAAAATGGAGCTGGATGAATCAGGCGCCCTGACTTCAAACTGTACTACAAAGCTACAGTAATCAAGACAGTATGGTACTGGCACAAAAACAGAAATATAGATCAATGGTACACGAGAGAAAAGAATGAAACTAGAACACTACCTAACACCATACACAAAAATAAACTCAAAATGATTAAATTCCTAAATGTAAGACTGGACACTATAAAACTCTTAGAGGAAAACATATGAAAAAAACTCTTTGACATAAACCACAGCAAGATATTTTCTGACCCACCTCCGAGAGTAATGAAAATAAAAACAAAAATAAACAAATGGCACCTAATTAAACTTAAAAGCTTTTGCACATCAAAGGAAACCATAAACAAGATGATAAGACAACACTCAGAATGGGAGAAAATATTTGCAAACAAAGCAGCAAAGGATTAATCTCCAAAAGAAACAGCTCATGGAGCTCAATATCAAAAAAAAAAAGGCAAACCAATTAAAAAATGGGTGGAAGACCTAAATAGACATTTCACCAAAGAAGACATACAGACGGCCAAGAGGAACATGAAAAGATGCTCAGCATCACTAAACATTAGAGAAATGCAAATCAAAACTACAATGAGATATCACCTCACACCAGTCAGAACGGTCAACATCAAAAAATCTACAAACAATAAATGCTGGAGAGGGTGTGGAGAAAAGGGAACCATGTTGCACGGTTGGTGGGAATGTAAATTGATACAGCCACTATGGAGAACAGTATGGAGGTTCCTTAAAAAACTAAAAAGAGAACTACCATACAGCCCAGCAATCCCACTACTGGACACATACCCTGAGTAAAACATAATTCAAAAGGACACATGTACCCCAAACGTTCATTGAAGCACTATTTACAATAACCAGGACATGGAACCAACCTAAATGCCCATCAACAGATGAATGGATAAAGACGATGTGGTACATATATACAATGGAATATTACTCAGCCATAAAAAGGAATGAAATTGGGTCATTTGTAGCAATGTGGATGGACCTAAATTCTGTCATACAGAGTGAAGTAAGCCATAAAGAGAAAAACAAATATCGTATATTAATGCATGTATGAGGAAACTAGAAAAATGGTACAGATGAACCTATTTGCAGGGCAGGAACTTTAGATAGCTTTGCTACCACACCGGAACCCTTAATCACTAAATACATGGATGGAAGTACAATAACACATGGAGGAGACAGATAAACAGAGAGGGTAAACTTATTTCATGAGTTTCAGACATTATGTTTATTTAGGTTTTCCTCTCCCTAACAACTTTCTTATAAATTGGTAGACTTATTATGTAACTTCTTGTAAAAATTATCATGTATTTAATTATGGCAAATTTATCTTTGTTTTAAACTTGCAATATCTATTTTTTATTTAATCCATATACTGTGTTACGACATTGATCACATCCTTCTAAAAATATCACCATTAACTTTCCAATGTTTAGTAATATGTGATCCAGTTTGCAGGTTATTCAAGGTCCCTTGATTTTTAATACCCCTTCTCTTTTTTTAACTTTTTATTTTATATTGGAATATAGTTGATTAACAATTTTTTGATAGTTTCAGGTATAGAGCAAAGTGATTCAGTTATACATGCCAATTTATCTTTATAGGGTATTTAATTGAGGGGAACATTGAAAAGTTGTACAGGACATGGGAAAATGATTTGTTTTGCCAAACTGTCACCCATATTTCAGGTCATGCAGTAGACCCAGCCACTGCCAACCAAATAACAGTAGTGCCTGCCAATCATTGTGACATCCAGGAAAGGCTCTCATAAAATTTCCAAGCATTCTAGTATGGCAATACGACGTTTGCTATGAACCACAGATCTATATGTTGGCAACCTTGTGCCTGACCTAAACTCATATCCAGCTGCTTACTTAACGAATAGTTAGGCGTTATCTTTGATATTTTTCTTTCCCAGACCCTCTGCGTGGAATCTGCAACATTTTCTTCACTCTACTTCCAAAAACTATTTTCAACTTATTCAGTTCTGTCTATTTCCACTGTCACTACTCTAGTCTAAGCCTTGGTTATTTCTCCTTTCAGCCAATGCAGTTGCCTTCTAACTGTTTTCTGGGATTCTATCTTTGTCTTCATTTTATACACAGCAGGCAATGTGGACATTTTAATAAAGACTAAGTTTTTAGAGCAGTTTTAAGTTCACAGCAAAATTGACAGGAAGAGACAGAGTTTTCCTGTAGACCCTCTGTCCACACACATGCACCGCCCTCCCCCCTTTATCGACATCCCCCACCAGAGTGGTACTTTTGTTATCACTGACAGACCTACACAGACACATTATAATTCACCGAAGTCCATACATTAGGGTCCACTCTTGGTGTTGTACATTCTGTGGATTGGCACAAATGTGTAATGACATGTATCCATCATTTACAGTATGATACAGAGTATTTTCATTGCCCTAAAAATCGTCTATGCTCAAACGATGTATTCCTCCCCACACCAAACCCATAACTCCTAGCATCTACTGATCTTTTTTAAAATTGAGGTATAGTTGATTTACAACGTTGTGTTAATTTCTGCTTTACAGCAAAGTAATCCAGTTTTATATATATATATAATATTTATATATATTTATATATATATACAGTTATATATATATATTCTTTTCATACTCTTTTCCATTATGGTTTATCACAGAATATTAAATATAGTTCCCTGTGCTATACAGTAGGACCTTGTTTTTTATCCATCCTATATATATTGTCTCCACTGTCTTGCCTTTTCCAGAAAGCCATATATTTGGAATGACACAGTATGTAGCATTTTCACATTGACTTCTTTTACTTAGCAATACACATTTAAGGTTTCCCCATGTCTTGTCATGGCTTGATAGCTAGTTTCTTTTTCACACTGAAAAATATTATATAGCCTGCAGTTACACAGTTTATTTTTCCATTCACCTACTGAAGGACATCTTGGTTGTTTCCAGGTTTTGGCAGTTATGAATAAAGCTTCCACAAATATCCATGTGCAGGTTTTTGTGTGGACATAAGTTTTCAACTCCTTTGTGTAAATATCAAGAAGCGTGATTGCTGTATCATATGGTAGAAGTATGTTTAGTTTTGTAAGAAATTGACCGACTGTCTTGCAAGGTGGCCACACCATTTTGCATTCTTACCAGCAATGAATGAGAATTTATGTGGCTTCACATCCTCACCAGCATTTGGTGTTGTCAGTGTTCTGGATTTTGGCCATTCTAATATGTGGTATCTCATTGTTGTTTTAATCTGCAATTCATTAATGAGGTGGAGCATCTTTTCATATGCTTATTTGCCATCTGTGTATATTTCTTTCATGAGGTGTCTGCTCAAGTCTTTTGCTCATTTTTAAACTGGGTTGTTTGTTTTCTTATCGTTGAGTTTTAAGTATTGTTTGTATATTTTGGATAACAGTGCTATATCAGGAAAAAAGTCAATATTTCTTTTGGATATGTCTTTTGCACACATTTTCTCACTGTCTGTGGTTTTTCTTCTCATTCTCTTGACAGTGTCTTTTGCAGAGCATATTTTTTTAATTTTAATGAAGTCCAGCATTTTCAATTATTTCTTTCATGGATCGTGCCTTTGGTGTTATATCTAAAAAGGCACCACCTTATCCAAGGTTGATCTAAATTTTCTCCTATGTTATCCTCTAGGAACTTTACAGTTTTGCATTTTACATTGAGATCTATAATTCTTTTTGAGTTAATTTTTGTGAAAGGTCTATATTTATATTCATTTTTTGCATGTGGATTTCCAGTTGTTCCACCATCATTTGCTGAAAGACTATTTTCTCTCCATTGTATTGCTTTGCTCCTGTGTTGAATATCAGTTGAGTATATTTATGTGGGTCTATTTCTGGACTCTCTATCTGTTCTATTGATTTACTTGTCTGTTCTTTCACCGTTACCTCCCCATTTTGATAACTATGGCTTTATAGTAAGTCTTGAAGTTGGGTAGTGTTATTTGTCCAGATTTGTGGCTCTTCTTCAATATTGTATTGGCTATTCTGGATTTTTACTTTTCTTTATAAACTTTAGACTCCAATATTTTTTAAATACACCTTCAGATATGGTGACATTTGATCTGTGTATGTCAAAGTACACTTACATATGTATATGGTAGATAGACACACTAAGTTACCATGAAATAAGTTTTGTTAAATGGGATACATTTTCAAGCATCAAGGTGAGGAACTTCAGAGAGAAGCTCCCAGTCATTATTAGCCTGTCATCAACACCGTCATTATTATTATCATCAACAGAAACAACCTTATTCACAGGGGTGGACATTGGTTAAGTGACATGTCCGGTACCATGGCTGGTAAGTGTAGGAAGACTCCAAGCCAGGCCATCTGATTTCAAGCTTGGTGTTCTTTCCGTGACTGCATGCTATGGATGTTGAAGCAGTAAATGAACTCTGAAACGATTTTTTCCTACTATTTTGCACATGATGGAACTTTTATGCTACCATGTGGTATACAGCAGAAGATGGATTTTGCAATTAACTTAAACTCCCTTCCTAGGAGTGATATTCTTTAACCCTACCCTTTCTCCAAGCTATGGAACTTCTTATGTCTAGACAAGTGAAAGAAGAAAGTGTGGATTAAATAATATCTTCTGGTTAGAAGATTACTTATATAAAATGTTCGAGAAATTTGAGGGTTTTCAATAGAGTCAGCCTGATATACTAGAAGAAAAAATCATAGATTTTGGTCCCAGAATTTTTTTAAAGAAATTCATTTGGTTGTTCTGAGACTAAAATAAGATATTGTATATGAAAATTCTCTGAACACTGTAAAAAACAACTATACTACATTATAATTATTAATATGTCATGTTATAAATTATAACTGTGTAATACTTGAAACATAATAGGCTATCAATAAATATTTGATGAATAAATAAATGTGGTAAGTTCTACATTTAATAACTAACCTGTAATTACTCTATATTAAATAAACTATAACTTTATTTTTTATTAGATTATGTAATAGGAGGCTATTTCATTTCATTGACTATATTTATAAATGTAATTTTAAGTATTTATAATATTCTTAAAGTCTATATAGTTCATTAAATTTTATAGTAATTTAACTTCAGATCAACAGCATAACAACAATGCAGTAGCTTTGAGCTAAACATGTTTGGGTTTTTACTAGAGTAACTAGTGTTAATAGCCTTTCTTGACTTCAACTATATGAAAACACACACAAATAATTAAAGCCTTCTTAGTATAGTCTTTTTATTCCACATTGAATTTTTTTGTTAGAGTTAAACCTTGAAATCTGGTATAACTGAAAGAAAAAGAAAGCAAATACATTCTAAACCAATTAAAAGGATTATTTGAATTATTTTTGGTATTAAATATATCATTATTTTTACAGGTTAAATCATAATAAATGTAAGATCTGGAAATCTATAGGGGAAATAATAAAAGTGAAAAATAAACTCTAAAGTGACATTTCTTCAAATGAATAATTTTAGAATAAGACCACACAGCGTACAAGGGAACATTTATAAAGAGAGATGTCATGTATTAGGCAAATGTTGCATTGATGTATTTGCAGATGACACTCTACTTAATTCTCTCCTAGCTGTCCAGGTGTTAGGAAACTTTCAATACAACCTGAGCCTCTTAAACTTGTACTGTCACCATGGCCTTCCCAGAGCAAGGGTTGGACCACTGAACCATAAACAACAAAACCTCTCTATTGACTTTGCCTGCCTTTGAGATTTCAAGGGCCTGAAAAAGGCAAGGGTGAGACATTTCAGCTGTTGCTTTAACCCTGTGAGAATGCCTCCAGGGGACACATTTTTCCTTCGGTAGAAAAAAGGAAAAGAATTCAAAGAGAAATGTTAGACTTCAGGGGAGAATTTGCCCTAGAATAGGAGGGAATAAAGCACTGCTTTTGAGTGGTGATTGAAGTTCTCACTCCAACTGCTTATTCCTAATCTGGAAAATACCCATTACACCTTCATTCCTTAATTAAGACAAGAAGCATGCAACTCCTGAGAAGAAGTATATGAATGTGTGTGATAGATAGGTAGGTAGGTAGATAGACAGATAGGTACAGATATATATTCACACACATATACTCATATATATATTTAGTTATAAACACTTGCATATTATAAATTAAGTCATTTTTCTATAGCTATAAACTTATGGAGAACTTCCTTCCAGCAATCTGTGTAAGTTTAATTTCTATCCTCTTCCCAAAGACTTGGGACCAATGTTATTGCAGTGGGGAAAAGAAAAATCAGCTGTCATTTGCCAGTAGACAGTTTGTACATGTCTTTCTCCTCACCCTTTCTTTTCCTTTCCTTTTTCTTTTTAAGCCTGGTAGTGACAGATACATATTATTAAAATAAACTCATAACATGGTGCAGGTTTGTTAGTTATCTTAGATGTGCAATTCCACCTTGGAGAGTTGCCCATCGTGGAGGCTGCCATGATTTCCTGCTTCCTGGGAACATCGCAAAACTCATCTCCCAAAGGCCTTTGCAGGTAGGTGGATGAGGCGGACGGGCCCCATTCCCAGATCTGACCTCTGAACACTTTCATGTCACGTTCCGTGTTCTCTCTCTTTGCTCATTACCCAGCTGAGTGGAGACAATTCCACCGAGAACTTCCAAGCTTTAGGGGAGAGACAAATAGAAGCTTGGCCCGTGGAGAGCATATACAGAGAGACTTCCACCTCCAGGATCTGCATTGACTGTGAGTGGAGCAAGAAATTCATCTTTATTGTGTAAAACTCAGATGCCTGAGTAGCACAGAAATTTAGAAAGAACAGATGCGTGTCATGGTCCCTGTAGCTTGGGTCTCTGCCCCTCTTAGGAGAAGACAATTCTGATAAATAAGAAGCTGGGACTTGAATACCAAGCACAGCCTTTCTCTGCATGTCATCCAGATGTGACTTTGGACACACCGCTCTTGAGGTCCAAAGTCATTTATGACCAGCAGTTGAGCAACAGTTGCTTTCTAAATCTAAAAATCAGGATGATAGTTAGATAACTCAGAATTCAGAGAGCATGTCTGTTCCTTCTGTCTACTTTCTTGTTTCATCACTTATTCATTTATAGTTTTGTAGTAAATATTTCTGAGTCCTGCTATGGGCTAGGCACTGTACTCAGTCCTAGGGGATATAATGGGGATATGTAGGCTCTAGCACCTAGTATTGTGTAGACTGTAGGCGCTCAACAAATGATTTAGCAGTGTGAAACAGAGAAGTTTACAGGAAATGAACTGATGCTAAAGGAAATAGGGTGCTGTTCCCGATCTACCCTGATATAGAAAGTATATCCAGACACAAAAATGCAGAAAAGTGTTCCTATAAACAGTTATCTGAGCAGATTTAAATTATTCTATCCACTATGTCTTTCCCATGTGAGACATTTCCTGTGATTAAGTGACACAGGAGATAAGCAACCAGCCAGGATATGGCTGATCTGATATTGCCATCTCTGATTAATCACCAGAGAAATAGACAGATAGATAGACCAATCTAGATCTATATTCCTCCACACACATATACTCACATATATGATTAACTCTAAATTAATTAACCTAAACTCTGTTCATCTTAATCTAAGTTCTTCTATCACTGTGACATTAACCACACACTGAATTTGTCCATCCTACACATTCTGGCTTTGAAAGCAATATTGAACAAAGGTCTAAAAATTATGAACTTATCAGATTCTAATTTAAAATGTTATTATCACAAACTATGTTTTATTACAAATCATATAAACTAACATTTCCTGTCAGTGTTTCTATTTTAAATGATGAGACACCTAAACCATGTTTCATTGTATTTGAATAGCTATGAGGCAATTACAAAACTCTTGACGAGGAAAAGGATGCATTCAAGGCAAAACTCAACAATAAGAAAGTTCTACTACACTTTTTAAACAGGAGAATTTCAATTCCTAATTTTTATCCTCTGAAAAAAAAAGGAAATGATTCTTTGTATAAACATTTTGTACAATATAACTAGAGAATATTTATAAAGTCTTCGGAAGAAACTATAACTAAGGGATGTACATATTTGGACATTTTTCCTTTGACATATGTATTTGTACATACACACATATATTTACTGATAGAAATATCACAGGAAAACCACAGTATGAAGTATGAATGTGGAGTAATACTAAATATAGAATTTATAATGTATTTATTGTATGTGATTCTTCCATATTCCCAAAATATATGAGCTGTCATACTATGCCCTAAATATAATATGTATTGAGTAATAAATTTGTATGCATGGATAAAGATAACCATGGCAAATATTAACTTAGGCAGATGTCTGCAAAGGCTATCCTGACTTTCTCACATTATCTCGTCCTTCCCCAAATATACAAATACTCTGCAGTGTTTGTAGTTACTGCTATGGAGCATTTTTGTGTCTTTAAGAGTACCTTCAGTTTTTTCAGCTATAGGAAGTTTTTTATTGCCAAAAGTAGTTCCATCAAGGGTGGAAATTAAAAGTAACCTTCAAGAACATTTTAGATATGAAGAGGCTTTCTGGGAACAGCTCTGTGGGAAAATTAACTGAAAAAAGATGGACTACTCACCAGATATTGAGCTGAATAATTTAAGTGTGGCGAGTTCAATCTCCTTTTATACTACTTTCCTCATTGCACATTGATTAACATGTCATTAAAAATAATGAATGGCTAAATATATGAGTGTTACCCAAATTATTTCAGTCTCTATTTTCCTAAAAGATCAAATGGTTGTCAGAATGGATTCTGTAGCGAGAGACCCTGTCCTTGTGGTGCCTGTTCTATCTGCTCCTGTTGTGATAACCCAAGGCACACTCATCAGCCTCCACATGAGCTGGCTGGAGTGACAGTTGGTGACTCAGTCGTTGGCCAAATGATGAATTAGAGTGTCCTCTGTCATTCACAAATTTCTCTAGCGAGTCCCGCTTTTACCTCAGAAATGATGTCGACTTTTCTAATTCATTATCAAAGGTTGAACTGAGCATTCAGGGAATGCTCTACATGCTGTCATATTCTGAAAATTAGGTTCCAATCTATGTGTAATTCATCTTTAAATATTTTGGCAATGAACAAAATATTTTTTTAAATTGAGGTATAGCTGATTTACAATGTGTTAATTTCAGGTGTACAGCAAAATGATTCAATTATATATATTATAAATATGTATCATATATATATTCTTTTTCAGATTCTTTTCCCTTATAGGTTATTACAAAATATTGAGTTTAGTTCCCTGTGCTATACAGTGCACCTTGTTTTTTTATCTATTTTATATATAGTAGTTTGTATATGTTGATCCCAAACTCCTATATTATACCTCCCCTGCCTTTCCACTTTGGTAAGTTTCTTTTCTTTTCTTTTTTTTTTTTCTTAAACATCCTTATTGGAGTATAACTGCTTTACAATGGTGTGTTAGTTTCTGCTTTATAATAAAGTGAATCAGTTATACATATAAATATATCCCCATATCTCCTCCCTCGTGTGTCTCCCTCCCACCCTCCCTATCCCACCCTCCCTATCCCACCCCTCTAGGTGGTCACATAGAACTGAGCTGATCTCCCTGTGTTATGTGGCTGCTTCCCACTAGCTATTTATTTTACATTTGGTAGTATATATAAGTCCATGCCATTCTGTCACTTTATCCCAGCTTACACTTCCCCCTCCCTATGTCCTCAAGTCCATTCTCTACAACTGTGTCTTTATTCCTGTACTGTCCCTACGTTCTTCAGAACCTTTTTTTTTTTTTTAGATTCCATATATATGTGTTAGCAAATGGTATTTGTTTTTCTCTTTCTGACTTACTTCACTCTGTATGACACACTCTAGGTCCATCCACCTCACTACAAATAACTCAATTTTGTTTCTTTTTATGGCTGAGTAATATTCCATTGTATATATGTGTCACATCTTCTTTATCCAGTCATCTGTCTATGGACACTTCAGTTGCTTTCATGTCCTGGCTATTGTAAATAGTGTTGCAGTGAACATTGTGGTACATAACTCTTGGAATTATGATTTTCTCAGGGTATATTTCCAGTAGTGGGATTGCTCGATCATATGCTAGTTCTATTTTTAGCTTTTTAAGGAACCTCCATACAGTTCTGCATAGTGGCTGTATCAATTTACATTCCCACCAATAGTGCAAGAGAGTTCCCTTTTCTCCACACCCTCTCCAGCATTTATTGTTTCTAGATTTTTTGATGATGACCATTCTGACTGGTGTGAGGTGATACCTCATTGCAGTTTTGATTTGCATTTCTCTAATGATTAATGATGTTGATCATCCTTTCATGTGTTTGTTTCAATCTGTATATCTTCTTTGGAGAAATGTCTAGTTAGGTCTTCTGCCCATTTTTGGATTGGATTGTTTGTTGTTTTGATATTGAGCTACATGAGCTGCTTGTAAATTTTGGAGATTAATCCTTTGTCAGTTGTCTCATTTACAAATATTTTCTCCCATTCTGAGGATTGTCATTTCGTCTTGTTTTTGGTTTCCTTTGCAGTGCAAAAGCTTTTAAGTTTCATTAGGTCCCATTTGTTTATTTTTGGTTTT
>NC_041217.1:3021013-3051369 GCF_002837175.3 Physeter macrocephalus
TTGAGTTTATTTTTGTGTATGGTGTTAGGGAGTGTTCTAATTTCATTCTTTTACATGTAGCTGTCCAGTTTTCGCAGCACCACTTATTGAAGAGGCTGTCTTTTCTCCATTGCATATTCTTGCCTCCTTTATCAAAAATAAGGTGACCATATGTGCGTGGATTTATCTCTGGGCTTTCTATCCTGTTCCATTTATCCATGTTTCTGTTTTTGTGCCAGTACCATACTGTCTTGATTACTGTATCTTTTTAGTATAGTCTGAAGTCAGGGAGCCTGATTCCTCCAGCTCTGTTTTTCTTTCTCAAGATTGCTTTGGCTATTTGGGGTCTTTTGTGTTTCCGTACAAATTGTGACATTTTTTGTTCTAGTTCTGTGAAAACTGCCATTGGTAGTTCTATAGGGATTGCATTTAACCTGTAGATTGCTTTGGGTAGTATAGTCATTTTCACAATGTTGATTCTTCCAATCGAAGACTATGATATATCTCTCCATCTGTCTGTATTATCTTTAATTTCTTTCATTGGTAAGTTTATTTTCTATGTGTGCAGGTCTATTTCTGTTTTGTAAATAAGTTATTCATATCAATTTTTTTTAGAGTCCATATATAAGCGGTGTCATATGGTATTTGTCTTTCTCTGTCTGATTTACTTCACCTAGTATGATAATCTCTAGGTCTATCCATGTCACTGTAAATGGCATTATCTCATTCTTTTTTATGGATAACATTCCATTGTATATATATATATATATGTGCAATGTGTGTGTATGCGTATATTATGTATATATACATGTATATATATATACAATGTGTGTATATATGCATGTATATATATGCATATATATATATATACACACACACACACACACACACGTTACATATATATGTATATATACCACATCTTCTTTATCCATTCATCTGTTGATGGACATTTAGGTTGCTTGCTGAGTAATATTCCATTGTATATATATACCACATCTTCTTTATCCATTCATCTGTTGATGGACATTTAGGTTGCTTCCATGTCCTGGGTATTGTAAACAGTGCTGCTACAAAATACTTTTTTCAAATTCTTCTCTCTCTCTCTCTCTCTCTCTTTTTCTCTCCAGAAAACCATTCATCATACCATCCAGACCAGAAATGCTGGTATGATGTGGCCACCTCTGCTGTTTCAGTGCTTCTTCCTATATTGGCATATTCCATTAAGACTTTGCATTAGTGCATTCACTTCAACCATGCAGTGGGTCCATCAATTTTATTTTCTAATAATGTATATGCAAGGACACTCATTCCTATAGTAAGCGTCTCTGAGTGTAGAATTTCTTCTAGTTCAGTACCTTTATCCTATGTTAACCAAAATTTACAGTGCTTGGAAATGCCTTGGCTGACCAATAAAAACTGAGTTCAGCACAGCCATCTCTTTAAAGAAAACTCATTACCTTTTCCTTCTTACCCCTGTAGTTTATAAACCTGGAATATTTCAAGCAACCTCATCATCAAAAACAGTACCAGCAGCATGGTCACAATTTACACAAAACCACATAATTAGATTCAGTTATGCTTTATACTGAACCTCAAGTCAGTTAGAATCGTATCTGTTTATGTCTTGACAGAGATCTATTCATTTGTATATTCTCGGATGTTATAGACTCAAAATCAGTTACTATAATCTCAAACAGCATGGTGTATTTCCTCTCAAAACACATTCATATTTCTTATCTCTACCAGTAGATAGATGAAGATTCATTCATATCTCAATGAGAACTGAATGGTTTTTTATAATAATTGGAAACATTATGAACAAATAGCAGTCCAACTTTTGAAATAATATAATCCTTTTGAAAATGATATTTTTTTATTAAAAATAACTTTTTTCAAATATTAAAAGTTTGTGTGACACAGTAAAATCATATGAACACTTGGCACTATTTGAAATGTAACCCCATTCATGAAATAGCATGGAAACCCTAACAAAATGCAAAAGGGAGGTAGATTTAGGACTGCAGGAACATAACATTTGAAAATCAGTTTTTAATAAATTTTAGTAAGGTTAAGACAAAGAAACAAATGTACATATTTTTACTTACAGTAGCTATTATTTATTTATCTTTTAATTTCACTAGATAACATCTATGTATAAACCTTTTTAATTGGCCAAAATATTTCAAAGTTGGTATTATAACTTTCCTTTCAAAACTGAAAAGACAAGTGCTCAGCAATATAGATAAACTTCCTTAAATTCTGAGAGATAATAAATGACTGAGTTTCTCTGAGAAGACTCACAGTTTTCTGGTGAATAAGGGATGGGCTCTTTCGACTAACCATGCACTATAACTTAAAATCAGCTGACTCAAATAATGAGGATTTAGTATAGTGTTGTTTTTTTTTTAATTGAAGTATAGTTGATTTACAATGTTGTGTTAGTTTCAGGTATACATCAAAGTGATTCGGTTATATACACATATATATATTTTTTTCAGATTCTTTTCCACTATAGGTTATTACAAGATACTGAATATAGTTCCCTGTGCTATACAGCAGGTTCTTGTTGTTTATTTTGAATATAGTAGTGTGTATCTGTCAATCCCCAAACTCAAATACTTCAAAAATAACCACAGAGAAAAAACCACAGATCAAGATTTTCTTTGAATGTGAGCAAGTCTGGTTGAACTGTTTGCACTTAGGGTAGTCTACCTGTGAATTGATTTTTAAAATTAGGTCATACATATTCAATAAAAATTGGGAATTAAAACATAGGCATAACAAATCTCATAATTTTATTTTATTTTGTTGTTTTTAATTTTTATTGAAATATAATCGACATACAATATTATATGTTTCAGGTGTACAACATAGTGATTCAACATTTATATACATTATGAGTTGATCACCTCTATAAGTCTAATAACCATCTGTCACCATACAAAGTTACTGCAATATTATTGACTATATTCCCCATGCTGTACATTACATCCCCCTGACTTTTTATGTTATAACTGGAAGTCTGGACCTCTCAATCCCTTTCATTTATTTCACCCAATCCCCCAAACCCCCTCCTTTGTCAACCATCCGTTTGTTCTCCGTATCTATGACAATACTTTTAGACCACTGGATGGGTTTAGAGATTGTTTAGTACAACCTCATAGCTCAGAAATGAAGTCTGTTATGAGTTAAAGTGACTGTTTTAGAAAATTTCCTCGGGCTTCCCTGGTGGCGCAGTGGTTGAGAGTCCACCTGGCGACGCAGGGGACACGGGTTCATGCCCCAGTCCGGGAAGATCCCACATGCCGCGGAACGGCTAGGCCCGTGAGCCATGGCCGCTGAGCCTGCGGGACCGGAGCCTGTGCTCCGCAACGGGAGAGGCCACAACGGTGAAAGGCCCGCGTAACCCCCCCCACAAAAAAAAAAAAGAAAGATAATTTCCTCCTCGCCCTCCTCCTCCTCCTCATTATTATCATTGTCATTCAGATCATGAGCAAAGAGCTGGTGGCCAAATAAACATAAACTAAGATTAATTTAGATAATTTAAACATCTCAAGTATTAAGCTAAACACTTAAAAATGTCTCCCATTCACAGAGAAGAAAGTGTTTGTAAGGCAGCCCTGGGATTTAGAAACAATTTGGTGTGTTTTTGATAAACTTTTTAGGTATTTTCTTGAAATGATTTTTATTTAATCCTAACAGATATTACATAGTAATCCAAATTTCTGCACTTTTAGAAATGTCTAAAATGTAAACAAGACTGGGAATAATAATCACTATGCAATAACTTGACTGAACAATAATGCAATATAAACATTTTATAAAAGTGAGAGTGAAGAAAAGATGTAGAATTAAATATGAATGACTTTGATTAATACAATAATACTGTATTCAGTTTGCAGTGAATGATTTGTGTTTCATATGACCAAAAGTAAAAGAAATAGCAATGGCAGTGATTATTTCTCATTTCTTCATGCAGCAATATTTCAGACTTGTGGTTTGTTCTCTCTGCTCTTTATTATAGAGATAGGTATATAGATGGATAGAGACATTTTATTTTGTACAGCCTAAGTAGTCAGTCTGCTTATCTTTTTTCCTAATATTCTTACATTTTGCCTAACGGATTTGTACTTGTTTAAATTTGCATTTCCTTCGAACTCTAGTTTAGTCCTTCCCCAACTTATTCCTCTTGTATTTTCTAGCATATTTCAATTCTTTCTTAAATTTTATAACCTCATTTTTAACAAATCTCAATAAAGTTCTTTCTCTTTGCCTTATTCTATGCTATTCTACCCTATTCTGTCCACAAGAGCTATCTAATCAAACTCATTTCCATTTCAGCTTCTAGATTCCAAAGTACTTGGTCTCAGCAGTAATGTCTATAAAACCAGTGAGCAATACCAAATTCACAATCACTTTCCAAAATTCACACAAGCCCCAAGAATACACGTCTGAAAATACATAGCACCAAAATTATTATTTGTGCACATGAATAAGATGAACCTTGAATACAATCAGTGATCATAACTTCCCTGTGTGTGTGTGAGCCATTTTAATTTGACAAGAAATTAATTGAAATTGGCAGGAGGAGGCCAGTTATTTGTTCAGAATGGATCAAGATAAATAATATAGACAGTGAAAAACAAAACATCTCCCTATGATGTGGAATGCAGAGAAAGCATGCAAATATAAACATCACAATGAGCGTTCTTTTCAAAGGCAGCCGAGGTCATCCCGCTTGTGTTTCATCGTGGGCTGAAGGAAAGGAACACAACAAAGTACAGGGCAGGAGTTAGAAAACAGACCACATGAGGACTCAAAGACTGTGAAGACTGAAGGCTCTTGGCCAGTTTTCTCCAGTTTGTTCTAGACCAGACAAAGAACCCCATTTAAAGGGCAGTACAAGAAATATTTCTGTGAAAGACACGGTTACAGAAATCAAGTATTAAGGCCTCAAATCTTTAGTCATGGAATTTATATTTACTCATTCCTGGCTGTGTGTGCTGTCCTTCCTAATAACTGGGGCTTATTCCATTTTAGTGATTTCATATGGTTCTCTCTAGAAGTTGCCTTAAGGATCCAATTGGAGCAAAAGGATATGGTCATCTCTAAATGCTGTTAAAGATTTGTGCCTTCAAGGTTTGAATGTGAGTCAATCGGTGGCCATGAGGATGTCCAAACATTGCATCTGACCAAATCCTCTGATGTTCTTATATTTTTTCTTTAAAATTGGAATATTTGGGCACTTAAAAGACATTCAGACTATTTTGAACATTTATTTTTAATCTGGCCTGAGCCCTTGGGCCCAGTGCCTTATTGACTGAAACCAATTGATAGTAATTATACTAAATTAAGTACACAGCATTGGAAATCAGAAAACAAATGGATCCTTGACCCAATCTTCAATGCACTTAAAGGGCTGAGTCTCACTTTCCCCAGCTGTAAAATGAGAGGATTGGACTAGATTACTCCACACACGGTCCCTCTCATTTAAAGAGTTTAAAACTGGGAATCTATTATATTTCAAAATCCAAAAGAGCTGCATTAAAAGGAATTGATGACATTGTGACTATGGACCTTGCAGAGAGTTTTAGACAAGCATTAAATGTTTATAAGTATAGCCATTTTTCCAGCACAAAAGGTTGTTTCTCAGAGGGTGATCTATCATCATTCTTTGGCCTACCTTGGGTCTCAGGAAAGCCCAAACAAGCCTAGCTAAACATCATACATGAATTGTGAATGTTTGTAAAACACACAAAAACGTGTTATTAGAAACTAGTCATTTAGCAAAACAGAAAAGCAGTAAAATAGCGTTGAAATTAGCTTTTAGGCTGATGTAAGTTCCATTAGAGTACGATATAGAAATACATAGCAACATTGGGAAAAGTACTGAAGAACTCTTCTATTTAAAAAGAGAGAGATTGACTTTTCATGTGTTCAAGAAGTCATTGGCAGAGTGATGAGAGTTAAAAGAAGACTTAGGAATGGACTAGGCAGTGTTTAAGTGAAACATGGGGTGATGGATGAAGCAGGTATACAAACCAAATATCACCTCCTGAAGTACTTAGATTAGGGCCAACAGGAAGGAAGGGCTAGTGTGTAATTTTTTTTTTAACATCTTTATTGGAGTATAACTGTTTTACAATAGTGTGTTAGTTTCTCCTTTACAACAAAGTGAATCAGCTATACATATACATATGTTCCCATATCTCTTCCCTCTTGCGTCTCCCTCCCTCCCACCCTCCCTATCCCACCCCTCTCGGTGGTCACAAAGCACAGAGGTGATCTCCCTGTGCTATGCGGCAGCTTCCCACTAGCTATCTAATTTACATTTGGTAGTGTATATATGTCCCTGCCACTCACTCACTTCATCACAGCTTACCCTTCCCCCTCCCCATGTCCTCCAGTCTATGCTCTAGTAAGTCTGTGCTTTATTCCCATCCTACCACTAATCTCTTCATGACATTTTTTTCCTTAGATTCCATATATATGTGTTAGCATACGGTATTTGTTTTTCTCCTTCTGACTTACTTCACTCTGTATGACAGACTCCAGGTCTATCCACCTCATTACAAATAACTCAGTTTCATTTCTTTTTATGGCTGAGTAATATTCCATTGTATATATGTGCCACATCTTCTTTATCCATTCATCTGTTGATGGACACTTAGGTTGCTTCCATGTCCTGGCTATCGTAAATAGAGCTGCTATGTACTTTTTGGTACATGACTCTTTTTGAATTATGGTTTTCTCAGGGTATATGCCCAGTAGTGGGATTGCGGGGTCGTATGGTAGTTCTATTTGTAGTTTTTTAAGGAACCTCCATACTGTTCTCCATAGTGGCTGTATGTAATATTTTTGCATAGATTTTAGATGCAAGGGAAAAAGTCAGCTGGTGGGGGGGCGAGGGGCGGGGGCGGGGGGTGGCTTTCTTGCTAGACTAGAACTCCTACCAAAAGGAGACCCATGAAGTAGGAAAGAAGATAGAAGGAATATGCACACCGGTTATTTGTCTGTGCAGATGGCCTCAAGTTAGAGATCAGTATATCAGGGTTTTACCTTCGGGATTTTCCCCCCGATTATTGTATCTGAATTGCTTAAACAAACTATCAGCACATTTAAACTATTATAAATTCACTGGGCGAATAGAACATGATGAACACCCACTGCATCAAGCTGCTAAAGAGTTTCACTTCTAGGTCATTTTCTGCTTTCTTTTCCCTCTGTATATTTCATAACAAAATACATAGTTATTTACATGAGGATAAGAATTTGAGTTGCAGTCACAATATTATTGTTGAAGTACATTTATTTTCAAAGTGTTCAAAGTGAAATGAATCGGGTAGGATGATCAAAATCTTGTGGAAGAATAATCATTAAAATAGAGAGTAATGAAGAAAACAGCAGCCAGAAAAACACTTTTCCAAGAGAGCATTCCCAAAGTTTTCTCTAAGGATACAATATGTGGATGTATATGGAAGATATATATGATACTGTGGAAGAAAAAATAACTAAAAATAGAAGAGATAACTAAGCAAAAACAGAATGTTTTTGATCTTGATTATGGCTCAGAATATTATGGTGGAAATAGCCCAGCATGTTTCACAAGCACAAATTTCAGAGTTCAACACACCTGGGTTCAAACCCTGAGGTCTATGATCTTGGTTAAGAACCTCATCCACTCTGAGCCTCGTTTGCTCATCTAGGATGTAATTTAATTTAATTTTCAAAACAATTAAATGAAATCACAAAAGCAAAGCAGCTCTTAATAAGTGAGCAAAAGAAATTGGCAACCTTTGTTATAATCATTTTTCATTTTTATTATAAATCTTTGTATTTGCTATATTTTCAATACCTATAAAAAGACAATATAAATATTTTAATTTCAAGCCATTCAACAATAGTTCTATTCAATTATGAAATGCTTCTTTGAATTTGTTTTGCAAACCTATTTTTTTTTTAACCTCCATTGGAGCCCATCTAGCTTTTCAATATGATGAAGTGTAGGTCTTTATTTTAAATGTCTTTTCTGGGAAGCTATGTAGGTATGTGATTTGCAAAATGCATACCAAACTGCTCTTGTAACCTTAAAACCTTTTCCTTTCCCTCTCCCCCTGCACCTCCTCCTTTCTTGGTCACCAGTTGAGTACATACGAACTCTGGGGCTTGAAAATGTTATCTATGTAAATTCTTCTGTCTGCCACAGCTGGACAAGATGCTTTCAAGAGTTTTTCTGTTTCCTGTGTGGTGGAGCAGCTTTCCCTAACGACTATTTCCCATCAGTACCACAAAGACCTACCTTCTTAACCACCGTTTCAACGGTTTCTCACCACTTCCACCTTTCTATAGAACATTTCATTTAGAAGGAGGTTCACAAATATTTGTTCACTGGGCTGTTCAGACTGATAACATCTCTTGGGACGTGAACTTTGATGCACAACTCTCATCTGGGGAAAAAAAAATGCAACTGTTGAACATCGGCAGATAATACCAAAAATGAAAACAAAATCTTTTCTGTCCCAAAGTCACAACATGATCGTTATTTGTTTTGCTCTTTTGGAAAATATAACTCTTTACATTTTTCTAAAAATCAAAATGAGAACATTTCATTACCTATGTATTTGCTAACTTTTGTAGAATTTTAAGATAATTAGATTCTAAATCATATACTTTATGAATTAATGTATTATTTTGTAGTAGCAACTATACACCTAATAATACAAATTAAAATTAGATTGACAAACATGAACACATAGATTTACATTTTGTGTCAGAAATGAAAGAATTATGATATCTTTATTCTAGTAAAATAAGACTTGTCAAGGCATCTTTTACATGCCTTAAAATTTTCATCTAAATATAAAATTACCCCATATTAACTGGAAAAACAGACTAGTAGATCTATATCTGTGTTCTTTATAAAGAGTATTGTAATACAATCCTTAGGATTCATAGTTATATTACCTGCTTATTTTTAAAATGCTAGATTTATTTGAATTATTTTTCATGAATCTAGGTACTTACAGGAGCTCTGCTTTTTATAACCTTTGCTTGTTTCATAGTCTTTGCTCTTATGATTTTCACTCTATTATGAGTTTCCAAGATATTTTCAAATAGATGAGTTTCACCTGTATGAAGCTAGACTTGAAAAATCTTCCATTTCAAAATATTTGATGATTCAAAAATCCACATGTCTCAGAATTACCTCCTTCCCGAAGATGCACACATTGATAAACAATGATATGTGTAGAATAAAAATGACAAGCAAATATGTCTATGTCACAACAAAAGGCAGAACTGTGGATTAATGTTTACTATGGCTATAAGCAGCAGAATGTGTGTACTAAGGAATACTAGTTTTTTAGAATATTCATGGAAGCTCCACACACAACTACACACATGTCAAAGTTTCTACTGTCTAATAAGTTTGGGAATTTCTTGCTGAGATAAAGTTAAGCAGGGCTTCTTTTAGACTTCAATTTGTTAATACTCTGAACATTCAAGAGCAGAATAGTTCAGATCCCTTGAAATTCCTTCTAAAACTTTATCATGCTTTGGGCTCTTTTGTTACACAAAGCAGCTGCTACAATTGTTAATTAAATAACCACATTTAAGCAAGCACAAATTGTGGGGTTTTTTTCACAGTTTGACTCCTCTCTTTCCTCAGTGTTTTCACCCTAGTTTGGATTTTTATCTCTCTACCCACCGCTATTTTTTTTCTTGTCCCATCCTATGACTATCATCACATCAATCTCTCCAGTGCAGCTCTAATAACATTGCAGATTTTTTTTTGAATATTTGCGATGGGCTGCTTTTACCAACAATAAAAAAAAATTTTTTTAATGTAATCTGATATCCAAGAATGTGATCCCAATCAACTTTCCAACATTTTTTCAAATTACTACATTTCACGGCCCATTTGTTTAAGGAATTAACCTGATCACTAAACATGCCAGAGATGTCTTTTTTCTGGTCTTGTCCTCACATGAGTTCATCTGTCTGGAATATGCTCAACCAGTCTGTTTCTTCTGAAATCCAGTATATTCCCTGGTTTGATTTTAAATGAAATCTTCAGCATGAAACTCTGACATTCTTCTATCAGTATATAACAATCCCCTCACCTACACTGCCATAAAAATTCCTTGCAAACCTTTTGAGGCATAAATCACATTTGTTTGTGGTTGCCTCAACTGCATGATTGAACTGTAAAGTATTTTAGGATGTGGAGGATGTAGTGTGGAGGAGGGTTTCTGTTAGGAAGCTCAGATATTGACTTTAGGAGGTGGTCAATTATATGTGAAATGGGGTCAGGGACATTCATGGTGAGAAAGTTCCTTACCTCAGTGACCACAACCCTAAAAAATTAAGAATCACTGCTTTAGGGGAAAAATTATGAGATGCTCACATATTACCTTCAGCAGAACAGCTTTTATTATTTTATCTTTTCTACTTCATTGCAATATGCCAAATTTTAGAGTGTGGATTTTCAAATATTTTATGTATCTTCAGATTTGTTTCTGGCTTGTTGAACGGAAAACAGGGGAAAAAAATCCTACGCCCGAAGGGAGCACATATTTCTTTTCCTCTCTTATTAATGCTACCATGGTCCTTCCAGAACCTAAATCATTCTAGCCCCATGTAGGTGCCTTAATCTTAAAGATAACTCCTGGGAGAATATCTGAGTGTATCACATCTAAAATCTCTGTGTACAACCGTTAGACATTATTATGATTTAGAATTCTGCCTAAGACCGTGGTAACTTCAGATATACAATGGGGCCCTACCAGAACTGGGGACCATCTTATCTCCAGGAGCATTTGGTTATTAGAGGTGGAGGAAGGGGATACACAAACACAAATCAATATTTCCAACCCATGATAGTTTATGCCATGGGCCAAATCTTCCCAAACAATCCACGTTCTCTTAGACAAAGAGATACCTAGGAATGTCCACAATTCTTGAGGAACCCTTAGGAAATGCATTATACTAAGTTCCTAACAGTTAAAATCCTCTCTGGGAATGAGTAATGAAAAGCAGAGACCTCGCTTTTTAACATACCTCTCAGACTTTACCTTACGTTCAGAATAGACATGATTATAATGGCATTAATGTCCAAGGTTTTTCTCTTATCCTTAATTCAAACCAATTTTGATAAAGGTGAGTGAATCATATATGATTTTGGCTCATTTCAGAAAATCAGCTTCAAAGTTACAGGTTACATCTAATAAGATTTTATTACTCCTGATCCTGTTCTACTCTCCTGATAAAGTTGACAGGGGGTAGGTTAATGTATATATATATATATATATATATATATATATATATATATATATATGATGTGCCTCTAGATAATGTAAATGCAGATCATTTAGACATCTGGAATCAATTTAACAACCTTCTGAACTTTACGTAAATAGCTATTATCTGACTTAATGATTTTAGTGGTTTCGGATGCCAGGATTGTCAATGGTCTTGGCATAGGAAATTTGGATTGAGAAGATTACTTCCCTATGGACTATTTCTCTGGGGAGAGCAGTTTGAATCAAAGAGAAAAATACCAGGTCAAGCTCATTATCAAAACAACCTAACGGTAAATGGCAGCCGTGGGAAATCTAAGAGAATTTCATCTATTTTCTAATGAAGGGACCAATGTTATTGTTTAAAACCCATCCTCTCGCACTTATGCCTTGTCTCCAGGTAAATATTTTAAGATGGATTATAAGTGATTTCTTTCTTTTAAAACTTTCTCTGTCCCCATTGCTTCCCTGAGTGATTTGGATAGTATAAGCAATTAGAGGGATAAGACAAGATCTAATTTAATAAAAATAATACGTTGAGGTCTAAAAAAGATTTTATAGCACTCTTTCCAAACAGTGCGAGGAGAAATACAGCCTCACATTCAATTACAGCCTAAGATTGTAGAAGGGTAGCAAGCAGTCTTTACTACTCCATTCTGGGACAATTAAATGTCATTTAATCTTTATGTTTTAAAAAGATAGCCAGGAAGAAAAAGAACAGTGAAAAAAAAATAAGTGATTTAAAATCTAAGATGGAATTTTGATTTTAGATAATGAATAAACATTAATTTACAATTTAGATAATCCAAATAATTTGGGTGGGGGGGAGATAATAATGGGTCTCAACAAATAGTGTTTCTTTCAGCCATCAGGGGTACCTATAAATGCAAAATTTGTAAATACTATTAGGCTTCTGAAAGAAAAATTATGGGAGCATAAATCTGTTGATTACTAAACCCTTTATTTCACTTGGGTCCTGTGCAAAATCTCTCCACATTATGGAATGTATTTTTTTTTTAAATTAGGGATCCTGTTAAACCACCCTACTGTAACACAGCTAATCACGTGCCGCAAAATAAAAGTAACACTGATAATATATCCCTAGCTGCCAAAAGTATTTAGATATCATCACTGAATGACCTTCTTTTCACATGCCAAATTATTTTCTTAATTAAATCTTCGATGATCTCTCAGAATGAAGTCCTAGAATCTTCCAGTCCATCTTCCAAAATAAGAACGCAAATTATAACCTTCTTTTTCATCCCTCAAATACCGTCTTCCAGCTTTCAAAACACATTGCTGCCCGGGATTCTCAATCTAGCACGTTATAAGAGAAATGGACAATTTTTTGCAGAAATAAACAATTGGAATCTAGCTGAGAAAAGGAATGAGCAATGAACATGTCTTTTACAAGTCTTCATTAATCTCTCAGTAATGTGCAATTCCGTAGTCAGGAACTGCCTTTGGTTCAAACTACTCTTCTAATTTTATAGGTCATTAATAGTTCCTCAAGGCAGAGAGCACAGCATACTGCTAAAATCAGAGTGGATAAGAACCATACAGAATGGTTCGATCGGAAAAAGTATAAAATCATATATTATTCTGGGGCTTTTTTTTTTTTTAACTTCTAAATTATTTGATATAGCTACTGGATTAGCTAAAATGGACTAAAAGAATCTGGATTTGCCTATACCCTGATAACAGAGTTCCTTTTCAGGTTCCAGAAAGCAGCCTTAAGAAGCTGATACATTTGTTGCAAAATTAATATCTTAAAATGGGGAGACATTCTTTCCTGCTTAACTTGACGTGCATTTCAGAACTAACATGCCAATAACATGAACAGCTTTATTCAAAATCAGCCTTTCTACATATAAGGTAATAATAACAACCAGATTACTGAACAGCAACCTGGTGGCAGTCAATATTTTATTATATATGGGCAGTCAATATTACATACATATATATATATATGTTTATGTACTTGGTGATTTCATATGCTCTATACATTACTTTCAATATCTGGTAATTTAACATCAGAGGAAACTGAGGCTCAGAGAGGTTAGGTAACTTGAATAAAGGTCAGACTTTTTCCTTTTGACCCAACCCTGCCTGTTTTTTGTATTTGGGCACAGGTGGTGGTGTGACACTCATGGGCCGGTTCCAGGTAACCAGGGGCTAGGGACATGGCGGACAGGATAGCCATCCTCATCACTTAGCAAGATACTCACATTTGAGACATTTGTCAGAGAGTTCAACCACAAAATGACCCACTAGAGATACCTATAATGTCAAAGATGCAGTCTAAAACTGCACCTATTCCTCATTGTGAAATGATCAAAGCTTCAGTCTGGCTTTAAGATAGAGCTGTCATTCATTTGATTTGTTTTCAGGTCCACAGTGAAGCACAGGGCTGAGCTGAAGAATGTTTTCAATGGAGATATGGGAGGAACCTTTCCTTCAAACATTCAGCCAGTGTTGACTGAGCACGTGCTTGCAGCGGGCACTGCTCAGGAGCTGTTCAAGGAGACAAAACCAGCTCCCTGCCTTTAGGAAGCTATGTCCTGGTGAGAGACACCAGTGTTCTCGCCACATAGGCACCTCCTTAGTAAACCAACAAGCACTATAAAGAAGGTATAGCAGAGTTCCCTGTGCTATACAGTAGGTCCTTGTTGGTTATCTACTTTAAATACAGCAGTGTGTATATGTCAGTCCCGATCTCCCAATGTATCCCTTCTCCCCCTTTCCCCTTTGGTAACCATAAATTCTTTCTCTAAGTCTGTGATTCTGTTTCTGTTTTGTTTCTTATTTGAGTCTGTTTCTGAGTCTGTTTCTTACTTGATACAAATAAGTTCATCTGTATCATTTTTTTAGATTCTGCATATAAGTGACCTCATAGGACATTTGTCTTTCTCTGTCTGACTTCACTTAGTATGATCATCTCCAGCTCTGCTCGATATTCTGTAATAACCTCAATGGAAAAAGAATTTGAAAAAGAATAGATAGAAGTATATGTATAATTGATTTACTTTGCCGTACACCTGAAACTAACACAACATTGTTAATCATCTATACTCCAATACAAAAGAAAATAAAAAGAAAAGAAATGAAATGAAATAAGAAAAGGAGAGGGGAAAAAAATGTAGAGCAGACAATATTATAAACTATAAAGTGGGTTTTGTAACCCACCCATCCTGCCCCTTCCCGTTTTCACCTTCAAACTAGTGTTGCCTCGCTCTCCACTTTGCTGCCATGGGGACTTGCCACTCTTTTTCCCCAAGGGAGAAGTATTGTGACAGAGCCAGAAAATAATGCTGGCAGGAAACCCTAGGCTTTATGAAAAAAATAACGATCAAGGTTTAGGAGAGAAAGAACTGGAAAAACACTAAGTCATTTCTTTTGCTCCAAATGGAGAAGAGAGTAAAGTAAAATTTAAAAACCTCTGAGGGCTTGGAGAAAAAGAATGGGAAGCAAGAAAGTCAGAAAGTCAGACTTTGCTGAGGATCTCTTAAAAGAGCAAAGGCACTGGCCCCTCGGGGAATGAATGGTAGGATGCCAGGAGAGAGTAAGGAACTCAGAGAGAAGACTTCGCCTTTTCCCACATGGGACCAGATACATGGGGTAAGTTCCCGATAATCTTGAACCCCAAATGGTTCAGCAAATGGTCTGAAATGTCAGCATGCCAAATGCAGACAGATGGAACCTGATCCAGCCCCCTGGACTGTCACTGTGCTGAGTGCTCTTGGGTTGCACCCCGAAATTTCCTCTGCCTCTGAGAGCAGTGAGAAATGGTGGGGGAGAGAAATTAGACTGAGGAGGACAGAGGACGCGTGGGCTAACAGCAACGTGGCCGACCCAGTGGCTCCAGGAGGGAACAGAGGACTCTCGGGACCAGCACAGCCAGCTTGTGGCCACCAGCGATGTCCCTCAGCAACACCCCGAGGCTCTGGGACGCAATCTCCCCAAATTAGGTGCATCCAAGGGAGAAAGAGGCTTGTAGAACAACCTGAAATAACTGGGTTTAAACTTGTATTTACTAAGTTTCCTCAAAGTCAACAATTGTAATATTTTCTGATATGAATTAAGTAGGGTCTGCAAACAGGGATTTGGTTAAATTATAAAAAATAAAGAACTTTACAATTTTGTTACCTAAATGATTCGTTGGGTATATTGTTCATGTTACAAATATAATGCACTGGGTGCCATCCCTGCACATAGTACTTTTATCATTAAAGTTTAGATAACAGAGTCAAAGGCCATTTATCAATGTTTATGCTTTGTTTTTAAACTTAACTCTTTTCACTATCTTCTCTTATTTCACTGACAAAAATCAGTGCGAGTTATATTTTTATTTCAATACTAATTGTGTCAGAGAAATTGGCTTTCTAGATGGTTCATAACAATCTTTAAAATTTTCCACTTAGGGAAAGTTTGATCACAGCTTTCTTTATATGAATGCGTAGAGTCTCTGAATGTTTTGACTAATAAAATATGTTCAACCCGATTTTTCTAATGGATCTAAAATGTTTCTCATTATGAGAAAAAGGATATTTCAAGAGAATAAAGAGAAAACGCACACTTTATTTTCAGTGTCTTTTTGAGCTACCTACTAACGCCATGTGAAAATAAGGTATTACTTATTAATAAAATACGTTATGCTTTGAAATAAAATCCTTTCACAGATTTAAAACAAGCCTGTGACTACAAGGGGGCAACTCATAAATCTACAGACATTCAGGCGAGGTTAACTGAGAAACACTCCAATGTAATTTCTACCGCAGATCGCTGTACAGCCCAACAGCCAAAAGAATAAAAGTGCTTTGGGGTTTATATCTTTTGGCTCAGTGAGTAACATATTCAGGTACTAAACAAAGAAATGTAACTCTCTGCGGTTTCTTAAAAAAGATGCATTGAGTCATTTTAGATTAATAAAAACATAGAGGATTAACGGTGTTTTTAATCAGAAAGAATTCAGCTTTACCAGAGTCTCTTTGTTGCAGAAAACTTAGATCACTTCAGACAGAACCAAACATGATTAAAAAGAAGTCACTTGTTCACTTCATGGCTGTTTCACAATGTCTTGTACCAAACAAATAAGCAAGCACACACGTAACTAAAGTACATGTTTTCCCCAGGCCAAGTATCTCATTGCCGGTTTTAACAAATATTCGGTTTCAGTCATGATTTTCAGATCCTCTCCCTGCAGATGGTCCTGTGATGAAAGTTCTGTTTTGTGAAGTTGTTGGAAAGTGCAGCCCAACCCTAGGTACAGTGGCATCTCACTGTAGAACCAAATGCACAAAAGCCACTCTCAATCCAAATGCTTCACGTCTGCTAGGTGGAATTAGCTCTTTATGAAGTAAAATCACATTTTAGAGACATTGTTGCAAAAAACCCATGTCTACCTCATATTTGCTGTGTCCATCCTGCACGAATGCAAGGAATTTGTGTTTGTTTGGGGCAAAATAGAGGACTCTACATTCATTAGCAGGGTTTCTGAACTCTATTCAGAATTCAGCAAATCGAAAATCAATTTTTGAGAATACTTTTGAGGATATCTGCAGAGTGAGAAAAATGAAAACAGTGTGGCTAGCACTGGAAAAACAACCCGGAGTTCAAGCCTGGCTCTGTTACGAGCAGGCTGAGTGACTGTGGGTAAATCACCTCATCTCTCGGGGTGTCAGTTTCCTCATCCATAAAATTGGTGGTTTGAACTGCCTTGCGTTTTAGCCACTAGAATTCTAATGGTAGTGTGCTTCTCTAAATTCCACCTTATTAATTTTGTACCACGATTTAAATCCATTTTTAAATATTTACCCTCTGCCCCTGCTTTGATAAGTATACCTTTATTTTTATCCAAGTCAGTGATTAAAATATTGAAGATGACAGTACCCAAGGCATGTCACGAGAAACCTAACTAGGGTGACAGTGATTCAGAAGTAGACAAACTTTGGGAGTGGTTACTCAAAGCTACCGTGATAAGTTTATTATCATCCACTCAACAGTCACTCACTTTATCTGCAAGAATATCATGAGAAACCTATTAAATGCCTTTGAGAAGTCAATATGCATTCTGACAGCTATGTTCAGTGTGCATTGTCAGAGCTCTGAAAGAGCTCTGAAGAAAACCCAGAGAGTTACCTTTTATTTGTCTCAGTGCTAGAATATAGTGGACAGGTGAGTCAGAGGTGCTGTACAGAAGAAAGTGAAATACCAACTCTTAGGTGTAAAATAAGCTACAAGGATATATTGTACAACGTGGGGAATATAGCAAATATTATATTTTATAATAACTATACATGAAGTATAACCTTTAAAAATTGTGAATTACTATATTGTACACCTGTAATTTATATATTGTATGTTGACTATACCTCAATAAAAAAGAAGGAAAGATATTTGAGAGAGGTATTCCACCACAGTCTCTCCCATCCCACTCCACCTGAAACACACGCGCACTTATACACATACACTCACACTTCTGTTTATTCTTATTCTTTTTTCTTAAATTGTTTTTATTTTTAAACCATTTTTTTATTGAAGTATAGTTAATTTACGACATTGTGTTAGTTTCAGGGGTACAGCAAAGTGATTCACTTTTACACATGTATATTCTTTTTCAGATTCTTTTCCATCATAGGTTATTACAAGACACTGAATATAGTTCCCTGTGCTATAGAGTAGATCCTTGCTGTTTATCCATCGTATATACAATAGTTTGCATCTGCTAATCCCAAACTCCCAATCCATCGTTCCCCACCAGCCTTCCCCCTTGGCAACCACAAATCTGTTCTCTATGTCTGTGAGTCTATTTCTGTTTCATAGATACGTTCACTAGCATTAAATTTTAAATTCCACATATAGGTGATACCATTTGGTATTTGTCTTTGTCTGACTTACTTCACTTAGTATTATAACCTCTAGGTCCATCCACATTGCCGCAAATGGCATTATTTCATGCTTTTTAGAGCTGAGTACTATTCCATTGTATAGATGTACCACAACTTTATCCATTCACCGTTGATGCACACTTAGGTTGCTTCCACTGCTTATTCGTATTCTTATTGTGGAATAGGCACAGCCTAATTCGGTGAGTCAGTTTGTGGGGAGATGAAATGACTGAGAGCAGGTGATACTGTATCTTACACAGTGGACTCTGAGACTGTTCAGCACCAAGCAAAGTGGAAACCTGTCACTTTAGAGCATAATCAAGAGTGGAGACTCCTGAGGGCAAAGCCAGATCAGGCTTCCTAAGGAGGTAAGAAGTGACCAGAACCACTGCCAGCATGATGATGTTCTTACTTCCAAGTGGGCAAGGTGAACTGAGGCTCATATGCAGAGAGATGCAAAACTTTCTCCACTCAACCAGAAGAGGACATTGATAAGCCCACGTATTTCCAAATGTTCTCATCACACCTATGATATCCATCTGATACAAGGTCTAACTCAGTGTGCACAGGCTGCAAAACTCAGGGAGGGATGATCAGGGGAGTAAGGGTGCCTGTCGCAGTAAAGAGTAACAATCTCTTGTCTATTACAGGACTTGAGGCAGTTTTCAGGCCTGGAACTCTCTGACCAGATCAGAGGCCAGGCCCTCAGCCTGAACTACCCTGCACTAGCCTGGCGAGTGTGTAGGTAACAATCACCCAGTCCTTCCCCCAAAAGGCCTGTGACCATTTGCTCAGGTAAATATTCAGTGGGGAAAAGGGAGCATCCAAATATGTCAGGGACAGGTGGGCACAGGGCCAGAGTTGACATACACTGACAGGGCCTGGGAGCAATCTCACACCATCCTACTAGAGTCAGAGCCAATAAGGGCTGCATCCTAAACCTGGGTCCAGGGACAGGTCCAGCTCACAGTGGGGGTATGAGGCCCATGGACTCACCTTGGGACATTTCCTTGATCTCGAATATAGAATTAGAGTAGACACACTTTGTAGCTGGAAGAAATCCCACATTGGTTCCTTGGCCTGTGGGGGGATAGCTATTGTGAGAAGGAAGGCTAAATGTAAACAAACCTCCGAAACAGTCCCACTCTCCTGTCAAGATACTAAATCCCAAACATGCTACTTTCTGGGAAATGGCAACACTTATTACCACCATTCAAGACCTTTCAAGACCTAGGAATGTATGGGAGGTAGCTGCCAAAATATCTCCATTTATTTACCAACCTACAAAAGTCAGGTGGATCTTTGAGCTTGACAGTGGAATTCTACAACTTGAGTAAGTTTATCTCAATTACAGACCCTGCACCATATAAAATATCTTTGCTAGAGAAGAGGGGCAAGGCCCTATGCACATAACCTATGTGGTCATTAATTTGACAAAGGTAATCTTTTCCATCTTTATGCTGTGTATCCATCTGGGACAGAAAACAGTATACATATATCTTATATACTATGCTAATTCTTATGTCCACTGTCGCAGTATAGTCCAAAGAGTCTGACCCTCTTGATATTCTCCAGAACATGACATTGGTCCACTCTATCAATGGCATCATGTTAATTTGACCGGATGCACGTGGAGGAGCAAATACATTAGAAGAATTTTTAAGTCACATGATACTCAGAAGGTGGAGACAAAACCTACAAAGATCGAGGAGAATTCCACATCAGTGAAGGTCTTAGGGGCACAGTGGTCTTAAACATGACAAGATATTCTCTCCAAAATAAAGGAAGATTATTACATGTAGCACCTCCCATCCAACTACTAGCACTTGGGAGTGCTACTCAATCCATACCACTCTGAATGACCCTAAAGGCTTTGAGTAGGGCTTAGGGCAGTAAATGGTTCTATAGAAGGTCCTGTCTGCAGTACAACTGACCCTGCTACTGGAGCCATAAGACCTGGTAGACCTTATTATTTTGGAGAAAACTGCTCCATAAAAATACATCATGGAGGAATTTATGAAAAGTCCCAATTAGAGAGTCACATTGTAGTTTCCCATGGTTCTTGGATAAAAGGATGCCTCCTTTTGGGAGGTTGCTCCAGGCACACACCTGAGTGTGGAACATCAAATGATCATGTGACCAGAGATGTTCACAATGAGCTGGTTTCTGACAGATCCACAAATTCATAAGGTCTGGAAAATCCCACACAATTGCATCTTAAGACAGAAGTGGTACATTTGGGATCAGAGGCACAAAAAAACAAAATAGAGAGAATGGCTCAGCTACTTGACTTCAGCTGCCTTGGTGCTAGCACAGAGGCTCATGAGCAAAATAGCTGTTTTGACAGTGAGGAAGGCTATTCATTGGCCCAACAGCATGGGCTCCCACTCACCAAGAATGATCTAGCAACTGCTGCTGTCCAGTGTTCAGCCTGGCAGCAACAGAACCAGTGCAGAGCCCAGATACGACATCACCCTCAAAGGGAACCACTTACTTGGTAGCAGATGGATTGCATTGGACCTCTTCCACCCTGGAAGGGGCAGCTCTTTTTATCTTGGCTGGAACTGACACATATTCTAGGTATGGGCTGCCTTTTCTGCCTGCAGAGCCTCAGCCAGCACTGCTTAGGGCTTAGAGACTGTTTGATTCATCAACATGATTTATGATCCCAAAGTGGTCTGGGTGTCTGATTAGAGAGGGAATTTCAACATCAGAAGTGCTGTGAAAGTAGAAGTACTTTAAATTTACTTCTAGTTTTGCAATTTTGACATCCTGCTATACATGTTTTTAATGTTGTGAATATACTTCTTTAGATGTGAGACCTGCCATTATCTTTCCATGTGATATTTTCTCACCCTTGTAGCCTAACAATGAATTAGGGTAATTTCTTGGCTTGTTTGTCTGACAGCCAGAGATAGCGTTGACTTACTTTAAGTTTCTATGTCTTAAAACGACTTTTCACCAGCACCCCTACTCCACAAAGGTTTTGATTCAGAGCCACATCTTAAAGTTGCTTTCTAAATCATATATTAAATCATTGCTGCAAATATTGAACCAAGCAGAAGTGATGTGTTATACAGCATTATATCTGAGATCTCGCTGTGTGCTATCAAAGATGTTTTCCAACTCTACAATAACCTGAAACCATAATGTTTGGATGCTCTAGTTTCAGCAGAGTAAAGAACATAAATTGGTCATAACAGCTATCTATTTATTAATGATGTAGCAGGTTACTAACAAGCTAAACGAATGATTATGACATGAGTCACTGATTCTAAACCCACTGTCGTGGGTGAAGGACAGAAATAGAAATTGAAAAATATATTCCATGTTACAATTTTATATTTTGAAAAAGATTAAAATCCAAACTTCAACAAAACTCAAGAGAAAATTACGTAGGATAAATTCTCAATAGGCACTATCTGGAAAAGTTTTATGAAGTTTCGTATGAAGGTTTTATATTTATTTGAAGGAGGTATAGCTTATAAATGATCACAAACACTGGTACAAGCAGTACCAGTGTACAAGTAGAAGTACACTTTGCCCATGAATGACTACACTGTGGAATCATATTCTTTTTTTTAAATTGCAGTATAGTTAATTTACAAGGTTGTGTTAATTTCAGGTGTACAGCAAAGTGATATATATATATATATATATATATATATGTGATTATATATATATATATATGTATATATATGGGATTATTTTCCATTATAGGTTATTATAAGATATTGAGTATAGTTCCCTGTGCTATACAGTAGGTCCTTGTTGGTTATCTATTTTATATGTAGTAGTGTGTATCTGTTAATCCCAAACTCTTAATTTACCTCCCACCTTTTGTTTTCCCCTTTGGTAACCATAGTTTATTTTATGTCTATAAATCTATAAATGTTTGTATATGAGTTCATTTGTATCATTGTTTTTAGACTCCACATATAAGTGATATTATATAATATTCGTCTTTGTCTGACTCACTTCACTTAGTATGACAATCTCTAGGTCCATCCATGTTGCTGCAAATGGCATTATTTCATTCTTTTTTATGACTGAGTAATATCCCATTGTGCATGTATGTGTGTGTATTATATATATATATATAATACACACACTGCATCATTTTCATATTCTTATTGCTCTAGACTGTGTTATAATTACTTTCTCTTTAATTAGAATAGATGTCTAGCATCTCTAGTTCACTGGCTTCACTATAAATCTTTATAGAACATCCTTGGAGCAGCTCAATTACTAGGTCCTCCAACACTCAACACTCACAAAGGTACCACTTATGCTGTGAAAGAAATATAGACTCTTACACCTGTCTTCCTTGAACGTACATGTTAGTAGAGGGGGAAAAAAATCGAGGCATAGTTCTCTGGTATCACAGCAGATGGCCAAATATTTCTTGAATGAGTGAATGTCGTATTTTACCAGCTCATTGTCTGAATGTAATAGAAAATAAATGTCATGAGCAGAGATTCTGGCAGTAGGGTTACCTGCCCTTCCTATCAACTCCCACTCCAAGCTATTTGACTCTGTCGACCAAAGAGATTTTGGAACTCACAGACAACTGGCATAATTGGGGTCTGGCATCTGTTAGGATCACAGCAGAAAGAACTGGGCCAGGGTAAGCTACTGGAAAAGTAATTATTGCCTAGGGGAAAGGACCACAAAGCAGTAGATCCTAAGATGACCCTACCTTTCAGAGATTTGTGTACCCACAGGTAGAAGGTTGATAACATTATATCTTCTGGACTTAGCCTACAATTATTTTTTTTTCTCTTGTGATTGCTATCTTTTTATAGTTTGGAACTCATAAAAAGAAAGCGGATCTCATTCTGAGTGAGTATGCAAGGTATTCCAGAGCCCTAGACGATCAAGATGGAAATTGATGTGTCCTGGAGGCTGGGAGAGTTCAGTGAAACTACAGAGTGAGTAGCCTTCCTCCAGGTGCTTTAGCAAAGAACAGGCATCTGTGTCTCTATACTGGGCACCAAAACTCTTCTGCTTTCCTTACCAACAGGAGTCTAATCATTTAGGCAATTGCAACCTCTAGTCCTAAGATCCATGACATCACAAGGAAAAAATAGCAACCTCTTTAAAGTTTCCCAGCAGCTAGGGAGACAATATCAGGAAGAATAATGAGGACACATTTGCAGTGAATTAGAACTGCTGGTGGGGACAGATGAAAATCTGAAATAATAAAATCATATTCAGAACCCTCAGTATACACAAGTTTTCTTGTGCTAAAACAATAACAAAAAGAAAACAAAAATCATTACTTCAGAGTAAGCAATATATTATCTAAATTGAAAAAAGATGGGCAGTATAGAAATCACAATAAGTGGTCTATGAGATCAAGTACAAATAAAATTTTAAATCACAAAGCAAAAATGGAGAGAGAGATGTCAATCAATGAGAGAAAAGATAAAGAATTTAAGGTGAGATCCAGAAGATGTAATATAAATGATAGAATTTCCAAAAGGAGAAAAAGAACAGAAAGAGGAGAGGCAACAGTTAATTAAACAAGATTAGAGAATTTTCCTGACATGGAGAAAGAATCAAGTCTGTAGAATGAAATGCCTTTCATACTTCTAAACCAAACTGATGAATAAGAAAACACATCAAACACATCCTGGTAAAATTCCTAAAGTCAAAAGATTAAAAGCACACAAGCCTCCAAGCAGAAATAAAAGTTACCTACAAGGGGAAAAAGTGTGTTTGACATTGCCTTAGTATCGTATTAGTAATGGTTGAAGCAGCCAGAAAAGAGAAAAAAGGAGCTACAACTCAAGAATCCTATAATCAGCTGAGATGTTATTTATCCGAAAATACACAAGAATTTAGAAAACGTATTACCCAAGTACCCAGCATGAAAAAAAAAACAAAAAAAAAAAACTTGAAAAAAAGACTCTAACCAATCAAAAAATAATTCTATAGAGAGGAAGATGAAGAGGAAAGGTGATGATCTATATACATATCCATCCATCAGTCTGCTCATGTATCTCTTTATCAATCTATATCTTTATATTTAATACATAAACGTCTAGTAGTGGGTGATTTAACGCTAAATAAAAACTCTTGAAATTGATATGACATATTGCAAGGAGTGTAAGGACCTGGTATAACGCTTCTAAAGTTTTAACATTTTTGTTGGTGTTGTAAGGGGTGCAGGTGAAGTCAAAGAAAATTGAATATTGTGCTGGGTAAGACAGTGCATCTCAACTGGGAAAACAGTTGACTGTCTTTTTCAAATAATAGTAGAGGCATAGGTAGCTAAATAGAAGAGCAGGAAGAAAGGATAAACATTATTGACTTAATGGAAAATATGATTTAAATACAAACTGACAAGAGGAAAAATGAAATAACTAGCAATTTGGGCAAATAAAAAACAGGAGAAAGGGAAAAAAGAAAATAATTTAAAATGAACGATAAATGTGAAATACACTGATCTTCCCTCAAAATGTGAATGGAATGAATTTTGCCATTAAAGGCAGATTACTATATTAAGTAAAAATATAATACCAATGTACACAATGTTTACATGAGAAACACTTAAAATGGTTGACACAGGAGGTTTGAGAGTAAAAGAGTGAGTCAAAAATAAGAAAAAATGCAATAAAAAAGTAGGAGACTCAATAATAATATTGGAAAAGGTGTCATTTAGGCTAAAAGAAAGATATGATTCAAGGAGGGGCATTATATAATGATAAAAGATACTATATGCAGAAAAGTCTTAACAGTAACCAAACAGTGGGCACCAAACTCTGGAACAGCATGAACCAAGAAGTAATCTCTGAAATTATGAAGTATTACAGAGCAGGTCTAGGGCGTGGGCCGAACGGGTTCCCTGTCTTGGTGGAGTAGAAGTCCAACATGACTTGATGAAATGTTTAAGGCAGCAATGTGAGCCCTTTTAACTAATCTGCTCCATGGTTGCATACAACCAGGGAAGGAAAACATGTTAGAAACATCTTATTTAGGCATGTCTGGTTGAAGCATGCCCAAAGAAAATGTATCCTAAAAGTCTACAAAGGAAGGCCGTTCCCTCATGTTAAGGGCCAGCCTCAGGCAAAACAGTAGAACTGACAATTTTTTCTCTGTCACTTCTGCCTCTAGTTAAGTGCTGCTACCCCACGCCCATTCTGATGCCCAGTAAACCACCAACTCAGAAGGAAGCCATGAATGCTGTTCATCCTATTTATCAGAAACCTGGGAGGGAATGGAAACTAACCTGATTAATTAAGTCATAGTTTATAATAATAATTTATCTTAATTCTTACAAATAATTGGATAATACAATTGGAATTTTTTAGCCTAACTTATTCAAACTGGAGAGGCAGCATAAATCCACTTTTTCTGCTTTAGAGTTAACCTGACTAAAATAAAACCATTTCCATCCATTCAGTTAATTGCTTGATGTAAGCCATTGACTTTTTTTCATAAGGAAGAGAACTGTGAAGTTTAAAAATGGGAGAAAAAGGTAAAATGATTTATTTAGAACACGTGATTGGCTTAGAGGTAGAGAGAGAGAGGGAGAGAGAAACGGAAGATGAAAGAAAGAAGGAAGGAAGAAAGGGGGGAAAGAAGGAAGGAAGGAGGGAGGGAGGGAGAAAGGGGGGAAGGGAGGAAGGAAGGAAAGAAAAAAGAAAGAAGGAGAAAGAAAGAAGGAACAAACAACTTCTATGATGGCTAATTTATGAGACAGTGTGTTTATGTAAAGTGAATATATTTACTTTTATGTTAATTATTTAAAACCATATTTAAAGTATATCCAATGGCCAGGTGCTTGAGAAGAGTTGATGGGAAGAAAATCATACATGTTGTGTTACTCAAATGACTTTAATTATGAATTTTACTTTGAAAATTTGAAGTGTTATAAAAAACACACCATGGAAAAAGTACTAATGTACAAATGTATGTTTCTGAGATACTCATTTATTATCTGCTATAACTTGTAAGTGAAAGAGAAAAATATAGCGGATTTTCAGGGGTGAAGATGAATTTCTAGACATGTCAGAATGTACATGTACCTGAAAGTAAAAATTAATCCAGATTACTGTCATTGCCACCTTCATTATAATTCTTCAGAGGTACCATTCTGGAGAAAACAAATAAAAATCAATGTCAATAAAGTAGTTAAAATATATGCCATTTTCATTATCAGGCGAGGTCAGGCAATCAAGGGAAAGGTCCTCTTCTGAGATGTGGGTTCCATTCCCTCTTTCCCTGCCAAACTTGCCAAGTGGCCTTGAATGAGCAAATTCATCCAACTGAGCCTCAGTTTCTTCAACTGTTAAATGATAGGGTTGGACTGGAGAAAAACTATAATTCTTTTTAGTCCTAAAATAATTATGGTTATAGTACAGTACCATAGCTAAGTAGAGACATTGTGCAGCCTTTAATTATCGGTGATGTTACCATACCCCAGCCATATGGAACTTCTTTAAGCCTCGCCATATCCACAATAGAACAATAGCCCATCATTTAAAAGAAGTCCCCAAATTTTTCCCATACTTGTTATTCACATTCTTTTTCAAAATGAACCAAAAGCCAATTTCCATCATTTTATGATGAACAAGCAATAAATTTCCTTCTGGAACATATATACAAGCAAATATATAGAGTACTCTCTCTATATTTACTTTTGAATTAGTAATTTAACATAGCATGGATGGAATGCAAGTTTGAATCTGAAGAGTTCTGTATTTCAGAACTCAGTTCTACTACACTCGTTGAACTTGATACTTTTGAAATATCTCCTTGTAACCCAAATTCCATGAACTGAATTAGCCCTAGTCTTTAAACTTTACAAGAAGAAAGAATTATTAGAGATTATTAACAAAATCTTAAGCAAATTCAATTTGTTCTTTATTTTGATCTTCGTTTCAGTAAAACCTTTCATGTTTCGTTTGGCAAGAGGGGAGAGAAGAATGCCAAAACCCTTGTGGTTCCTTCTTCAGTCTGACATATACTTTTCTAAAAGAATAAGTGTAACTAAGAACTTTTCCCGAGTGGTATAAAAGAGTCAGGTAATTGGTATCAGTCTTTCTTTTTATAGCTGTTACTCCACATTTTTTACTAAAGAAAGCCATATATGATGTATCAAAAGTAGGATGACTTTGCTTTTTTAAAGGCTCGGTGACCCCACCCATCTCTTAGAAGTTCAGACCGCCATGTGGCTGGTTGGTGTATAAGACTCTTGCTTTCATGCTGTATCTCATTCCCAAGTCAACATTTGCACACTGACTTAAACAGATCAGCACAGTTTGTACCTTGGTGAAGGCAACCTACAATTACCTGTCTCAGAATATTGTAAATTCATTCATTCTTATAAACTTTCTTCCCCTGACAACTCCAGAGGTCTTTATCAAAGCCCTATTTTTTTTTTTTTTAGATTTTGCACTTTTAAAATCAACATTCTAAATGAATATTTAAAGAGAATCTGTTTCCAATGATATCACAAAACAGAAGGCTCTTAGAGAAGCATAGCAAATTCTAAATGTGAGATACTTAAATTTTCTGGGGAAATGAGAACTCAATATAGTTTATAGAAAAAAATTCTCAGTCATATTTTTAAAAGTTAAAAAGTAATATTTTTCTTTTATCATATAACATTAATTGTCTGCCAACTGGTCAATTTAAAAAATTATGTTAACCTCCAATAGGCCATGAAGTAATAAAGGCAATAGAGCATTTGAATCAACATGCTTTCACAAAAGCATACACAATATTAGACGAAGCTGATAATTGTACAGTTGGGATGGTAATGGGGTGCTTTTGAAAGTTTACTTCATATACTTCTGTATTATTTGATTCTTTTTTTATATTTGTAATAAAATATGGACACAATTTAAGGAGAAAAATAACTTGAAAATAAGTTGACAAAATGGTTTTAAAATCCTAATGCGGCCTTTAATGTGTTGTCTACAAATCAAACTATTATCTTTTCTCATAAATGTTATTTTATAAATTTTAAAATATTCATAAGTGCCATAAAATATCAGCTTCAGATGAGATATTATTTGTTAACTTGAGAATGAGTCTCTTTGTTTCTCTTTCTCCCTCTCTCTACCATCTCTGTCTCTGTCACTTTTTCTCTCTATATACATATATGCATATATAATGTCCAACAATGAAATGCCAACCAAGTTTTGACTTCTAAGTGTCAATCAACAGGTTAAATATGGAATATGTATTATCTCATTTATTCGTCAAACAGTCCTTAGGAAATATTATAAATATTATGATCTCATTTCTGCTCATAGGGAATCAACTTAGAGAATTTGAGTAATTGCCTAAGGTTATACAGCAAAGGCAAGAGAAAGCCACACTTTCAGAGTCAGGTAGAACTCTACCATAAACGCTTTTCTCCTAATACTTCACTCATTCCTTCAAAACACCTGCTCAATTCCAGGCATTGTGTCTATGCCTGATTGGGTGTGACGGACAATAAGTACACACACACCCCCATACACAAACAGTGATAGCTAAGTGGAAAATTAATCAGGGTGACCCTATGGGCAATGGCTGGGTGATGGCAGCTACTTTAGTGTTGCTGACCCACAAAAACTTTTCTGAGGAGGTGACATTGAAGCTAAGATTTGCATGTCAAGAGGGAAATGAGCACAAGAAGATAACACAGAGGTGAATCGTAGGATATTCAGTGATATTCCAGGACCAGAAGGTAGACCACTGTAACCACTGCACCCAAAGTGGAGAAGAATGATAGAAATGAGATGAGAGAGGTCAGAGAGGAGCAGTCATGTAAGATAAATTTGGACTTATCCAGTGCTGTGGGGAGATATTGGAGTATTTTAAGGAGGAGAATGGCATAACCTAGGCTTCATTTTTTTTTTTTTTTTTTTTTTTTTAGATGTTGGGGGTAGGAGTTTATTTATTTATTTATTTATTTTTGCTGCGTTGGGTCTTCGCTGCTGTGCGAGGGCTTTCTCTAGTTGTGGCAAGTGGGGGCCACTCTTCTTTGCGGTGCGTGGGCCTCTCACTGTCACCGCCTCTCTTGTTGCGGAGCACAGGCTCCAGACGCACAGGCTCAGCAGTTGTGGCTCACGGGTCTAGTTGCTCCGTGGCATGTGGGATCCACCCAGACCAGGGCTCGAACCCGTCTCCCCCGCATTGGCAGGCAGATTCTCAACCACTGCGCCACCAGGGAAGCCCCCCTAGGCTTCATTTTAAATGGATATCTCTAATTGCTTTTTTAGGAAAATGAATTGTAAGACAGAAAAGCAGACAAAATCTATATTCACAAGAATTATGTGTGGATACAGGTATATGTAGATTCACAGACAACTACAAGCATATTGGCATTTAGACATTTACATTTTAAAGAATGTATTCAGAAAAAAATTAAAAAAATAAAGAATGTATTCATTATAATGATAATCCTGAAATTATCACCTTGCAGAAATGCACAAAATTAGAGTATATCCTTTTGAACTCTCCCATTCAATGAAAAACTGTTGAAAACTCAAAGATATATTTTTTTAACATCTTTATTGGAGTATAATTGCTTTACAATGGTGTGTTAGTTTCTGCTTTATAACAAAGTGAATTAGTTATACATATACATATGTTCCCATATCTCTTCCCGCTTGCATCTCCCTCCCACCCTCCTTATCCCACCCCTCTAGGTGGTCACAAACCAACAAGCTGATCTCCCTGTGCTATGCGGCTGCTTCCCACTAGCTATCTATTTTACATTTGGTAGTGTATATATGTCCATGCCACTCTCTCACTTTGTCACAGCTTACCCTTCCCCCTCCCCATATTTCAAAGATATTTTATAAGTATATTAGCAAACACCATTAGGAAAAACATATTTACAATAGTGTAGAATTTAACGTGTTCTTTTAAATATCACGTTATGACTTTTTTGACAATAGAATTTCCTATGCTATAGGATGCTTGCTTTAAAATAATTTTCCAAAATGACAACAGAAATTCTAGCAAGCGAACATGCTTTTGATATAGGCTGGTTTGATAGAAGTTTCTGAATGCTAATGTCATGTTTCATGCCAGAAATAAGCATATTAAGTACTAAAGCATCAATTTGTTGTGGGGTTTTTGTTCCTTTTATTTATTTTTAGAGATTTTTTTTTTTTTTTTTTGCTGTACGCGGGCCTCTCACTGTTGTGGCCTCTCCCGTTGCGGGGCACAGGCTCCGGGCGCGCAG
>NC_041217.1:3055946-3085862 GCF_002837175.3 Physeter macrocephalus
GTTGTTTTTTTTTTTTTTTTTAGATGTTGGGGGTAGGAGTTTATTTATTTATTTATTCATTTTTGCTGCGTTGGGTCTTCGCTGCTGTGCGAGGGCTTTCTCTAGTTGTGGCAAGTGGGGGCCACTCTTCTTTGCGGTGCGTGGGCCTCTCACTGTCACCGCCTCTCTTGTTGCGGAGCACAGGCTCCAGACGCACAGGCTCAGCAGTTGTGGCTCACGGGTCTAGTTGCTCCGTGGCATGTGGGATCCACCCAGACCAGGGCTCGAACCCGTCTCCCCCGCATTGGCAGGCAGATTCTCAACCACTGCGCCACCAGGGAAGCCCCCCTAGGCTTCATTTTAAATGGATATCTCTAATTGCTTTTTTAGGAAAATGAATTGTAAGACAGAAAAGCAGACAAAATCTATATTCACAAGAATTATGTATGGATACAGGTATATGTAGATTCACAGACAACTACAAGCATATTGGCATTTAGACATTTACATTTTAAAGAATGTATTCAGAAAAAAATTAAGAAAATAAAGAATGTATTCATTATAATGATAATCCTGAAATTATCACCTTGCAGAAATGCACAAAATTAGAGTATATCCTTTTAAACTCTCCCATTCAATGAAAAACTGTTGAAAACTCAAAGATATATTTTTTTAACATCTTTATTGGAGTATAATTGCTTTACAATGGTGTGTTAGTTTCTGCTTTATAACAAAGTGAATTAGTTATACATATACATATGTTCCCATATCTCTTCCCGCTTGCATCTCCCTCCCACCCTCCTTATCCCACCCCTCTAGGTGGTCACAAACCAACAAGCTGATCTCCCTGTGCTATGCGGCTGCTTCCCACTAGCTATCTATTTTACATTTGGTAGTGTATATATGTCCATGCCACTCTCTCACTTTGTCACAGCTTACCCTTCCCCCTCCCCATATTTCAAAGATATTTTATAAGTATATTAGCAAACACCATTAGGAAAAACATATTTACAATAGTGTAGAATTTAACGTGTTCTTTTAAATATCACGTTATGACTTTTTTGACAATAGAATTTCCTATGCTATAGGATGCTTGCTTTAAAATAATTTTCCAAAATGACAACAGAAATTCTAGCAAGCGAACATGCTTTTGATATAGGCTGGTTTGATAGAAGTTTCTGAATGCTAATGTCATGTTTCATGCCAGAAATAAGCATATTAAGTACTAAAGCATCAATTTGTTGTGGGGTTTTTGTTCCTTTTATTTATTTTTAGAGATTTTTTTTTTTTTTTTTTTGTGTACGCGGGCCTCTCACGCGCAGGCTCAGCGGCCATGGCTCACGGGCCCAGCCGCCTCCGCGGCATGTGGGATCCTCCCAGACCGGGGCGCGAACCCGGTTCCCCTGCATCGGCAGGCGGACGCGCAACCACTGCGCCACCAGGGAAGCCCTAGAGATTTTTGAGATAAAGAGTTCCACTTTGAAATCTCTGATTACAAAAGATCATTTTCATCCTATCGTTAGTGCTTTAGATTTGTATGTAAAACAAAGTTGCTGTGATACTAGTTCTTCCTGGTTTATATGGTGAAGATCTGAAAATGTTCTTTTGTTAAACCAGAGTCTTGCAAATGAATAATTTTAAATGACTGAATGTTTAGAACAGTGTTCTGAATCTCAATGACATTTAAGCAGTTTTTAGAACAATTGAATATCCCTGGATACACTGGCACTTGTTACTATTAGGGAATTAGCCAATTAGTGTAGAATATAGATATCATAGTCTTGCATTCACAATACAGGCAGAGCTGACACAGGAAACTACATTCCTAGCAGAATACATTTCTTAATCCCCTTATATTATAATAGAATTGCCATATGTAATATCAAACATTATTACAATTCCTTTAATATTTAGCAATTCTTATGAAAGCATAGCTACCTTTCACATAAAATGATGTTCCACAAAGCATACACACATGCTAGACTGTCTTCATGTTAAACAGAATATTTATTTCATTTATTTATTTCACGTTCTACTTTTACACATTTTGTTTTGCAGAATTGAAAAAAGTTAAATTATTAATCATTGCTCCTGTGTTTGTTAATTAAAATCATCCTACAGATACAGGCAAGAGTTTTGAGTAGGGCAGATAGGAAGTTCATTATGAATAGAAAACTAAAAAATCATAGACCATGAGGAAATGAAGTTAAACTGCTCTGCCTCTATTTTAATTTTCAGGGCCTTGTAAAACTTTTAGGAAAACTGTTGCCATTTATGTAAATATTCGTTTCTAAACATTCACATGTTTTCTCCAGTAGTGTACATTTCCATCATTCTTTTTTAAACGTCTTATATTTCACCACGCAAAGCAGTTAGTGCAGATTTAGGAGAAATAAATGATTGAAAATTTAAGTCTATTTCTCTGCAATATTTTCTAGTCCAATCAGATACCCACTGAGCTGGGTCATTTTTTTCGAAACAGAAAGTTAAGTACATATTTTAATATTCCCAGTACATACAATTTTTAAGCTCAGTTATTTTGTAAAGTTTCATTAATTTATTAAAAATATTTATTAATCCACTAACACATGCAAGGCAATGTGCTAGTTTCCTTGATACTAAAGATGAATCAAACACAAGTTCTGCCTTTTGAGAGGTTATGGTCTAACAGAGAAGACGCACATCCAATATAAAAATATAGAAGAAATATGTTCCATAGAAGCAGGTACAATCAGGTGGTGCTGGGGTTAAGAAATGAGAAAGTTTGCTTTCTCAGACATGAGGGAATTCCTCAAGGTAAGTGGCACTGAGATATGAGATATGGTAGAATTAAAATTCCTGATTGTATAGAGAGAGACTTTTCAGGCCTGAGGTATAGGATGTGTATTAGTTTTCTGGGGCTGTGTAAGAAATTACCACTAATATGCAGCTTAAAGCAACACACATTATCCCACGGTTCAGTTCTATGGGCCTAGAATCTGGGAATGGCTTAGTTGAGTCCTCTATTTAGGGTCTTACAAGATTGCAGTCACAGGTTTGTCCAGGACTGCAGTGTCATCTGAGACTCGACTGGGGAAGAGTACACTTGTGTTGGTGGAATTCAGTTCCTTGCATTGAAAAACTGAATATTCAGTTTCTTAACAGCCTTCAGCCTAGAGAGGACACCCTGTGTTCCTTCCCATTTGGACCACGCAACATGGAACCCACAACATGGCAATGTATCAGGGAAAGATAGACTCTAGCAAGGTAGTGGCACAGTTTTTACATGTGACACATGTCATCGGAGAGGTCTCTGATGACCCAGAGATGTCCTCAGAGACCTCTCATGCCCACGGCTGTATCCTATTTGTTAGAAGAAAATCACAAGTCATGCTCACGTTCTTGGGGACAGTACTGGGCAAAACTGTGAACGCCAGGAGATGGGATTATGAAAAGCCACTTTAGAGTCTGTCTTCCACAGGGTGGGAGGTGAATATTTGGTTTGGCTGTAAAGTGTGACATATGACCATCAATACAATCAGGTTGGAAAAGAAGTTTGGATTGAGATCATGGGAGGAATTGAATGGCTTACTCTGGAGTTGGACATTATTTTATATACAAGAGGAGAGCATGGTTGTATTTTTGAACAGGGGAGAAATATTAATGGAACTAAGCTTCAGAAAATTTAATCTGGAAATGACTTCTAAAATGAATAAGGAGAGAAAAGAATTGATTTGGGAGAAATGTGAATCATTTATTAACTTGTTGGAAGAATGAATTAAATAATGATTATTGGTGGAGAGCATATGACCACAGATTCAGAATTTAAAATAAAACTTTTGTCTGTTAAACTGCAATATGCAAAGGAAGGGTGATCCATCACTCAACAGTTCCTTAATATATCAAAATTAGAGGCTTCCCTTTACACACAGATACAATGGAAGGTGCTCTTTGGAAATGCCTCTGTAAGAAGGAGAGATGGGCTGTGAGAAACAGGTGTGGGAGATGAGCCCCCATGATACTGAACGAAAGGAAGGGAAGACAGACTGTACGTAAATTAGCATCCTCCAAAGGCTATACACTTAAAAAGATTGGTAGTAGCTTAACTCTGCTCAATATTCTGTAATAACCTAAAAGGAAAAGAATTTGAAGAAGAATAGATACATGTATATGTAGAACTGAATCACTTTGCTGTACACCTGACACTAACACAAGATTGTTAATCCACTCTACTCCAATGTAAAATTTTTTTAAAAAATAAATAAAAATAAATAATTTTAAAAAAGATTGGTAGTAGCCAGTCTAGGAAAATATTGGGTATGTATTATTTTGTAGGGGATTTATATTTTTGTTTGCTAACTCTTGACAAATAGCACTATCAAATTAGGGTAATAATAAGGAAATAAGCACATAAGGAAATGCTGATTTTGTATGAACATCATATAAGGGAAGTGGAATTCTGAATAAAGAAGAGTAACAAATGGAAATAAACAGAACTTGATGATAAAGGGCCATCAGAGAAAGAGAAGAATAATCAATATTTAAACCCAGGTGATTAAGATATTAGTGATAACTAGAAGGATAAGGAATGTTGGGAAAAGGCTAGAAGGAAAAAAATTTAGTTCGTACATATTGAACTTAAAGGATGTTCAGAATTGTGAGTGAAGATGTGAAATACACAGCAGAACCCATGGGGTCACCAAGGGTGAAGAAAATAGAGTACAAGCAAATCTTTAGAAAGAATCTACATTTCAAAGATGTAATGAGGTGGCAGAATTGGAAGAAGTTGAGGAAGAAGGAACAGAGTGGTCATAAAGTTAAATAAATAAATACATAAAAACCAAGAGTAGTACTCTAACTGGAAAAGTACCTTGAAGGAGAGATATTCTAAATAAGAGTTACAAACTCAAACCCCTTGAAAAGTCAGACAAATAATCATGGAAACAAGCCAAGTGCAAAGTAATAAGGGATGGGGCAGAGAGGCACAATGAACGGTGTGTGCCCCATATCAAATCATTGACTTAACAAAATACACTTTGTAAAACAATGCCCATATAGAAAATACACTTGAAATCTTAATTTCATCTATAGGATGCCACTTCATCAGGAAGAAAAAATGATTGAGAGAGGAGGATTATGATGAATTTGAAGAATACCATTGATTTTGAAATTAAGAGCTCATTGGTTACCTTAGAAATATTTCATTAAGTGGTGAAGGCAGAAACCAAAGCATAAGATTTAAGGCAAAAATATGTGATCAGGAAACAAAAACTTTGTCTTATTTTGTCAGCAACTCAGGACTGGGAAAAACTGATTCAGGTAGTTGTGAGGGCAGCTAGGGGGCAGGTCATAGCTGGTAATGGACCACAGGGGAGTGACAGGGCTAATTACCAATTGTCCCAATTAGGGACAGCATAGAGCTGCCTGAGACCAATACAATAATCAGAATTGTGAATAGGAAACTCAAATGATGAATTGGCAGCGGTACCCAAGGGAGGAGAGCGCAGCCAGACCTAGTGGATGGCATCATGCCGCGTCCCAGGAGACTACCAAAGCTGCTATCCATCCGCCTTGCTAGTCTCCCCGGAGTCTTTAAATACTACTCAGAGTTTCAGTGAATAACTTACCTCTGGAAGGTGAAGAGAAGTTGCCCAATGGGCAATAATTTGATCAACTATTTGAGTTCTGGGGGTCTGGGTTTTTATTTTTAGGAGACACGAGTTGTACACGGCTGCGGACTATATGACAGAAGCCATGGTGAAGGAGCTGCATTCCAGAAACACGAGGGGTCTTGAGAGAATCAAGGCCTGGAATGGGAAGGAGGGGTTGGAACCAGGGTCACGGGAGAAAAGATCAGCTTTGGAGACAACAGCACTTCTTTCTCTAACTCTGAAGGGAAAGAGAAGCGAGTGCATGGAGATAGAGATACATCTGGAGTGGAGCAGAGATGCATTGACTAAGCTCGTACAGGAAAGCTCTGGGCTCCCCTGCACCAGGACAGTCACATAAAATTTTGGGAAGGGCAGCAGGATCACAGAGTATCTGTGCATACCCGTGTTAGGTTTTCAATTTTATCCTGATGAAAAATGTGCGGTTTTCATGCTGTGAAAGAACGGTGACTCATGTGTCACATTTTGCCTGGGTGATTTCATGCTCTTTGCTTGGATTCAGTCATTCAACAAAGATTTATGGAGGTCCTACAATACACCATATGGCACATTTTTTATTATCTTGATTTTTATGACTAGGAAAGTAATATTTGCTCTTTGTGGGAACCAAAACAGAAGAAAATGAATAAAATATCATTTAATAAGCGAGTACTTCTTGAGTCTGTACCATGAGTCAGGCCCTCTACCAGCAGCTAGGTCCATAGAGGCAAACAAATAGATATGACTCTTGCCCTGTGAAATTCATAATCTAGTGGGAGAGATTAAATTCTCTCCAAACTTCCCCCCATCACACACTCCAGCCCCCCACTCCCCGGTAAACATTTAGCAGTTTTGTGTGTGTTTTGCCAACTGTTTTTCAGATTTAACATACTTTGGATAGTTTTATCACATTCTGACAGCTACATTTTTCTTCTTCACTAAGTAGAGATTAGGTTTGTTTCACGCTATATTCAGAGACTAATTTTGACATTTTAGACAAGATGACCCAAAAAGGATGGCAGAAAAGGAGCTTAGAGCTAGAATGGATTTCAAGTGTGATCCCTCTCTTTATAATCTCTTCTTAAAATTTTCTTATTCAAAGCTGTATAATTGAAAAGGTGCATTTACATGAAGTAAAACACATTCATTAATTTATGCCATCACATTTTGAGAGCCTACTTTGAGCAAGATGATATTCTAACTACTGTTCACTCACCAAAGCAAATTTCCATGAAAACCTAATTTTTCAGGAACAAACAAAACTTGCAGAGAAGAGCTAATAATAAAGGCTATTGTGAAATCAGTATGTTCCGGGTTAAAAAAGGAAAATTAGAATTCAGAAAGGGAAAAGGAAGAGAAGTAGAAGGAAATAACGCTGATTTGAAGGGTGGGTAGGCATTTCTCGATTTCCTCCTGGCTGCCGTCATATACTAACTCCTTAGTAATATTCTTCTCATATATTGAGATGGTGACTGTTTTAATGGTACCTAAACATTTACAAAATCTGTCATCTATCTCTGTGGGGAAAAAGGGATTTGTATATTGGAGTGCATGAAAAAGATGGATGCAAGATGATAACGTTTTACAAATGTGTTTATTTTTGACTGTTGTAGCCCTTCTATCCTTTAATTCTCATTCAACTCCCATTAATTTTTTTAAGTCCCAACTACAGGAATCTGCACAGAGAATGTGTCAGTGGTGATTTTGCTTACTCTGCTACGGAGGGATGTAAGAAATAACTATAGGAAGGTCACTATAATTTTTGACATGGCAGTAATAATAACTTAAAGATACAGAATAGAACTCAACCACCCAGAGTTAGAGAATGAGCTAGGAGTGTACCCTTTTGTTGGTATTTCTATCTCCAGTACTCAAAAAAGTATTGCCTCTACAATTTTCTCCATTCTTCACTTCCTAGAAATGTCATCTATAATCCAGAATAAATTAGAGACAACTTGCGCACTTCAATCTGCTGCTATGAGAACAGTGTTCCAAGGTCGTCAAGGTTACGTGCTTAAATATTCAATCCATAGGAGCTCAACAAACATGTATTGGATGCCCAGTGTTAGGGCTACCATTCAAAAAGTTCTTCTGGTAAGTACTATACGCGACAGATTAAATACAGAGAGGGGGAAGGGAGTATCTCTTTGCTGGGCAGGGCTGGTTGCTGTCAAATAATTCCTTTACGTGGCGCTCACAAACCTCTTGGACCTCCAATATCCTTATGAAGGAAAAACAAGAGTAAAAAAGCTAAGACCAAAATAACAAAAGAAAATATGATTTAGGAAATTTTACATATCAGGTTAACACTCCCATGAAAGAGTAAATGGAGCTAAGTGTTTTGTCTTGTTTGCTACCAATAGACAGTCTCATAGGAGGTGGGGAGCTTTATCCCAAAGTGTTTTCAGAAGGATTCTCGGGGACCTTTCAGTGTGATCCTTCCATTTCTCCAGGGGACCACTCTGAATTTTTCTTGTAAGACGGGCAATAGGCACAGAGAAAATACTACGTCTGTGTCCCTACCCTCAACAAGATTGTGGTTGTTCTCGGGTAAAGGGCAGACTTAATCTGCTTTCAGGAATGTGCCCACAAAATAGTCTCTCACCCTCTTTGTGTTTGAAGAGTAATATCTCAGGGACCATGAGACGTGTTCTCTGGGAATCAACATTCCTTCTTCTGGCTGTTCATGAATTCACAACTAGCACGTATTGAAATGTACTGTGCCTTTGGGGGAAGACCACAGGTGTGTAGGGAAACACGAGAGGAATCACGTGAAGGTGTGTGCGTGGGGGGTGGGGTGGGGGCTGGTGGGTTCCCAGAGACAGACTTCCAAGTAAGTGAACAGATTATGCAACGTTTCAGAGGCAAACGAGGTCCACCTGGAAGATGTCAGTACTTCACAACCTCATGTTCCCGTTACAGTTGGAACATGAGGTGTGATGAAGTTGAGCCTGAAGTGAAGGTTGAGGGCACAAGGAGGGAAGAAAACCTTGCTACCTAAACACAGGCTAACGTGGCAGATGTGCAGAGGCTGGGGAGAACTTGGATCCCTGAGACTGTGGTTTTTAACTTAGTCCAGCTTTCTGAGACATGGCACAGTTGGGGTTAAAAGGGGGGCTCTGCAGAAAGGCATCTCTTCTTCGGACCCTGCCCCCAACCCCCCTTACCAGCTGTGTGACATTTAGAAAGTTCCTTCAGAGCGGTCTCCGGATCTGTGAATCGGGGGCAACAGTGCGTATCTTAAAAGATGATTGTATTAAATGAATGAATACATGTAAACAGGACATGGCCTGACATGTCTCCTATGTGAATGTTATAGTTTATGACCATTATACTTTAAGTTGGTAGCAAAAATGTGAAAAGAGACAAATAAATCCATCTGACTTTGAGATACCCTAATTATCTCTCATATTGTGGAGAAGAGTTTATTTTTTAAAAAAGTTGTTCACCAAGACCCTCCTTAGTAAAACCAAATGAATGGCACTTAATGGACAAATTTTGCTTTAACTCATGGAGTCAAGTTAGAGCAAGTCGATTTTTAAAAGACTAAAATAGGCCCCTTTCTTGCTTGCTTGCTTGCTTTCTTGCTTTCTTTTTTTAGAATACCATGCCCTAAACCCAAGAGCCCAATTCTGCTTGCGATCTGTTCTAAAATATGACCCATTTTTTGTTTCATATTTTATTATTTATCCCCTTGGAGCTCCCAACTTTCAAATAAAAGTGAATGTATTTCTTTTAAATAAGAGGAGGTCTGTGCTGTGCACACATCTCGATTCTGATGGTAACAAGGGAATTTTTTTTCAAAGCAGCAGCTTATGTTCAGCCAGTGCCAAACGGAACTTAAAGTTCAAAGGGTTTGACTAAATTTAGAAACCACAATGTTCAAGTGGTTCTAAATTTGACAAAGCCAACTAGAAGCTAACCAAAATTGTGTATAAAATGATCTTTTCTATTATGACAACAGAGAGGACAAGATATTATTATCTTAAATTTAGGAAAAATCAGGCCAATAACTAAATATGAACAAATTAAGGTTGAAATATAAAACAAATGTGTTGATATTCCAGGAAAAAGAGATAAGCTCTTAAATATTCTCAATGATTTTTCTAGTAAGTTAAGAAGTAGAAAATATTGAAAACAGTAATCAAATCAAGGGGACAAAAATAAAACTATTCCTATCAAGTCTCTATGGCAATGACTCTGATCTGAGTTTCAATATTGTCAAGAGCAGCTGATGTTTGTCACAATTCATAATATAAAAGTTAAATTGTCCTCCTGGTCCCCCTTATCATTTCTACACATTTCATACGTGATATTGCACAGTGACGTGTTATCAAAATTCATTTAGTCATTTGCCTTTTTCATATTTTTAAAATTTTACCTGAAATTCTCAATTCTTGAAAGAAAACATTGTGTTTTAATCCCAGAACCCACCTTTGCTGCATTCATAATGCTGCCATCAAGTACGCTGATAAAAATCTACCAATTTTCTTTCCAGGGCAGAAATTTCAGGCTAAATTAGGGAAAGTCAGATTAACTGCCAACATACTAGTGATACACTTATGGTGATTGTAACATAATTACCTCTAAGAAATAGTGAACCACATAAATGCAAATAATGTAATTTTCAGTTTTATTGCAAAGGAAAATGTAGGATGTGGCAGCCATTAAGTTTTTCCAACAGTGAAATGATAGAGTTTTAAAAAATACAGCAATACTGGATTTCACTAATGTGGAAGCTACAAGGCAAGTTAATTTAGAGTTAAGTCAAAGGTGAAAGTAATGTATTTTCTGAGAGGAAGGAATTGGCCATGTTTCTAAACCATTTTATGGTCTGAACCAACCGTTAAAAGAACTTTATCTTCACTGTGTGGTGTTCCTTAACCCTTACACTGGCATAAAGTATAACTCTTAACTTTTCCTGGGGTAAGAGATTCGTCAGTTCAGAGTTTCTATGCCCTGGAACTCAAAAACAAATATCATCAATAGAAACTAAACTTTTAAATGATGGCTTTTTTCAAAACTAGAGTATTTCTGATGAGTACAATTGCTGATTTTTATAACATGCCAACTAAAATTCAAATGGAGATGTCAAAAAGTTTAAAACTCCCCTGCAACCTCCCTAAGTATATATTAGACATTGAAACCAATGAAGAAATAGTTAGTTTTACTGGAATAAAATTTCCATGGAAATGGGAAATGTTATTGGAATAAAATTTTCCATGGAATGGGAAAACTGAAACCCTAAAGTTTCTACTGTGCATCTACTTTACTTTTGATAATAATTTGTTACAATGGTCCATGAACATTAGTGCATCAGTATATCAATTTTGGATCATAAATTTGTACTGGAAACAGAACACAGTCTCTGTTTTCTGGTGATTATTTATCTCTAAATGTATCATGCAGTATGTGAGTATGCCTAAATTAAATCATCCTGAATAATTGGAAGTAATTGAAGATCATTCTTTACTGCCTACAGGTAGGTTAAAGCATTTTACTTTAGGATTAAGAAAAGTAAGTTGGTTTTTTTCTTATTACAGTGTAATTCATTTTCATTATAAGGACTTAGAATATGCAGATTAACACAATAATGACAATATGTCCAGAGACAACTACCATTAATATAATTTTGGGACGTATAATTTCATTCATGTTTATAATTTGATTTTTGTTTATCCGCTCTATCAGTCAGGATCCAGTCAGGAGAGGGGAACCACACAGTGATTTGAACAGGAAATGTTTAATATAGTTTTTAACTGTAGCAGAGGATTGGAGTCATGAGATTTGCTAACAGGCAGTAAAAAAATTCTAGAGTATAAGAATAGTGGATATAGGGAATAGCCACTGTCTTTGGGGGTGAAATAGAGCTGGGACACTGATCACACCATGACCACAGGCACCCTGTTACCACCTAAGAGGGAGCAGGGGAAGCAGCTGTCTTCCAGCCACTGTGGGACCCACGTGCAGAAGAAAGAGGTTTGTTGAGTGACTGAGTGAATGAATGAACCTCACCTCACTTATCGGACATTTCTTATCAGCCTCTAATAGATGACCTTCCTTCTCCTTAGCATTGCCTTCAGACTCTTCTTTATCCCTCTGTACTCTCTTGGGGATTTCTCATCTCCCATGGCAGTAGAACCTTAGTAAAATAAAGGAAATAATTGAGTGGAATTTCCAATAATTTAAAAATATGAATCTCTAATTTCCCCCACATGTAGGACAGTACCTAGCATGTTGACAGCACTCAATGAATAATTGTTGAATAAATAAATGAAAATGCAGCTGAAGAGCCAACATAATAAATGTACACTCAAAAATACATTACTGTGAAATTTTAGGACCCTGGATATGAAAAGATGATACTAAAAAATTTCTAGGGAGATAAACTGGATCACCTATAATGGGAACTAGAATATAACATTTAGGCTTCTGAAGGAAAACTAATTTTAATCTAGAATTGTTTGCTTCATTAAGAAAAATTAGAAGATAATGTTATATAAATCCAACTTCAGATATATTAGACCTCAAATTATGTATTTATGATACACACTTCATGGAAAGATAATTCACTAAAGTAACGGAGTAAATGAATAAAGAAGACATATCAAGGAAAGTGGTTCCACAATAGGGAGAGGAGATAAGAATTCCTAGGAAAAGGATGAAGAGAAATCCCAAGACAGCAGACATGTTGAAGGCCTAGAAGCTCCCAGACAATAGGGGATCATGAACATGAAGGACTCCAGAATGAATATCTCCAGGAAAAAAAAGGAACCAATAAATTAATAATAAATTATCTGATGTGACCCACTATAACCAAACATAAACAAAACAGTGTTTGTAGGTGTTTTAGTTTTGGGGAGGTACTCATGCAAGAAAAAGAAAAGACAATTATTAACCCCAGGAAAAACAAAGATTTATTTAAGTAAGGGTGCAGATCTTAGTAAGCAACCTTGGTCAAAAGAGAACAATACTGGGCTTCCCTGGTGGTGCAGTGGTTGAGAGTCCACCTGCCGATGCAGGGGACGTGGGTTTGTGCCCCGGTCCAGAAGGATCCCACATGCTGTGGAGTGGCTGGGCCAGTGAGCCATGGCCGCTGAACCTGCGTGTCCGGAGCCTGTGCTCCGCAACGGGAGAGGCCACAACAGTGAGAGGCCCGCTTACCGCAAAAAAAAAAAAAAAAAAAAGAGAGAGAGAGAGAACAATACTAACCCAATTAAAAAAAAAAGTGTGTAGGGGGGCACTGAGGTTTAAATTAAAATTGTGATATAATTTTACTGAGAGTCAGGAGAAAGGAGTGGTGGGCATTTGGTATCATGATGCAAAAGTGCTAATATTTTTGTCTATTTTTTTCTTTTTTTAAATTGAAGTATAGTTTATTTACAACGTTGTACCAATCTCTGCTCTATAGCAAAGTGGCTCAGTTATACACATATATACATCCTTATGTTTAAGAATTTTTCCATCATGGTTTATCACAGGATATTGAGTATAGTTCCCTGTGCTATACATTAGGACCTGGCTGTTTATCCATCCTATATATATATACTAGTTTGTATCTACCAATCTCAAACTCCCACTCCATCCCTCCCCCATCGCACCTCCCACTTGGCAACCACAAGTCTGTTCTCTATATCTGTGATTCTGTTTCTGTTTCATAGATAGGCTCATTTGTGCCATATTTTAGATTCCACATACAAGTGATATCATATGGTATTTGTCTTTCTCTTTCTGACTTACTTCACTTAGTATAATAATCTCTAGTTGCATCCATGTTGCTGCAAATGGCATTATTTCATTCTTTTTAATGGCTGAGTAGTATTCCATTGTATATATGTACCACATCTTCTTTACCCATTCATCTGTCAATGGACATTAAGGTTGTTTCCATGTTTTGGTTATTGTGAATAATGCTGCTACAAACATAGGGATGCATGTAGCTTTATGAATTACAGTTTTGACCGGGTATATTCCCAGGAGTGAGATTGCTGGTTCATATGGTAATTCTATTATTTGGTTTTCTGAGGAACCTCCATACTGTTCTCCATAGTGGCTGCACCAACTTACATCCCCACCAACAGTGTAAGAGGGTTCCTTTTTCTCCACACCCTCTCTAGCATTTGTTATTTGTAGACTGAAAGTGCTAATTTTAGTGTTACATATAGGAAGTCATTGACAGCAGTGCTACCTAATATTTAGCAACATGGATGCTGAAGAGGTGGTCAAAATTTCTAAATAATAAGTACTGGAGGTGCACTTCTACACCATGATGCCAAATGTCCACCTCTCTTCTTTTCCTCCTCTCAATAAAATTATATCACAAATCACCATTTCACAATTTTTATTTAAATTACACTTCAATGTTTCTTTTTCTGTTTTTTTTTTCTTTTTTGGGCCTCTGAACACCACAGTTTTCTATTATAAACTTGAGTTGTTAATCAATTTTTGAAAGTCTAACACATACAAGTTTAATTTTTTTAAGAATTGAAAAAGTTAAACATTTTTTTAGTGAAGACCATGGGCTTGAGAAGGAAAAGGTTTACTATGTGAGAAGATGAAGTGAGGAAATTCGAAACCATGTTGAAGGACACAATTGCTGGTTTCTAAGACTCCATCACTCAGCTGAAATGCTTCAGTTAGGTTTCTGTTGATTTCTGTCACTGACCTTTCCCTCTGATCCCATCCTTCACCCAGCTTCCCAGATTACCTCCTAATCATAGATTTGGTCATTCACTCTCTTGCTCAAAATCCCACAACTGCTGATGGACCACTTTAAACTCCTGTATGTGACATTTAAATCCCTGGAGTCTAACTCAAACCAAACCATCCAGGTTTATTTCTTCTTCATCAGTGTCACACATCTCCCTTCTAGGTATAAATGATTCTTTACTCCTTCCACATTTCTGTCATTTCATGCCAGCTTCTAGGTCTGGAGGGTCCTCTTTCCCTCCTTCAGCCACCTCACTGGCCATTTTTCCATACATGAAACCCTGCTCCTCTTATCCCAAGGGATGTACTATTAATTTTTCTTCTGTGCATGCAGTGGACACTGAACCTCCATCATAGCCCTTGCCGTGCCCTGTTTTGGATCCCGGGATGTGCCTTAGGCCTAACTGCCCCACAGGAGAGCACCCCTTTTTTTCCTGGAGGGGAGAATCTGTGTCTTATGTAGAATTGTCATTCTGTGAAGGTTTATCACAGTGCAGACACAGAGAAGGTACCCAAGAATCGTTTGTTGACTTTTAAACAAAATATTTAAAAATTGTCAAATTGCATATGCGTCTTCACTGTTAATACTCACAATGAGTCTGTCAATTGTAGCAGCCATGATGTTCTGACTGTAAACAGTTTTTGTGCTGTGCCATTTATTAGGACAAATTCCAGACCTAAGAACCAATTGTTTAAGGCTTCAAATGACTCCTAGAATTATTTCAAAAATTCTAAGAATATTTATTTTTGAATAATTTATTCAGAAATACTTAGGAAAGCTCTAATTAGAATTCCCCAAATATGTTAGAATGAAAAATTATGTACAACAAAAAATTCCAGGTCTCATTGGTGATAACCCTAGCAGCCTTTGTATTAGCAAAATAATCTACTGGATTCAGTGGAAGACACAAAAGTGAGCAAACCTTTCTAATTGTCAGCTGGAGATCTTTCGATACTAATGCTTGAAATTTTTTTCTTAACCCTCATCCTTTGTTTATGTTTATGTCTTTTTAACTCTGTTAAACTTTCTATATGGTTCAGGATGATAGTGATCTACAAATAAGGAGTCTTTGCTAGACTGCTTATCCACTCACTATTCTTGTCTTCCGATAACTTACCAGTTGGCCAAATAAATTGACCTTGAGGTATAAATAAAAATACTTTTCCAAATAGTCCACTTGGCCTTGTAATGACACATATCTATACATCAATAAAAGGAAACCAAGTATGTTTTGCAGTGAGCTTTGAAAGCGTTTACCCACCTTAGCTGCATCAAATACACACACAGTGGAAACAACCAATGCATGGCCTGCCATTTCCAGAGGCTCCATCTGCAAAATCAAAACTGCTTATTACAGGGGAGGGAAGAATTTTCATTCTAGTCATTTTGAAATCTTCTCCTGAAGAACTTAAGGAAACAAAGCCAACATGAAAGGTCAGTGTTGAAAGGAAAAATTAAATGTGCAGTGAGTGTTGCTTTTAAAAATTAGGAGTTCCTAGATAATATATGATATATAACTCAACATTTCTTGAAATGATTTTTTACTACCCTGCTAAAAGTGAGCAAATTCGGACAACACTTTCAGAAATATCAGATTGTGAACTCCTTAAGATGTAAAAACATTTGAATTACAGAAATTAAAAAATGAGTAGCAAGTAAATAATATTAACATAAACTATTTATCAATAGTCATTTAATATATCTCTGCAATAATTTTCCTATTTTATAAACACCTATACTGTGTACCATCTGCTGATACTTATTTTAATTCATAAAAATACTACATTTAAATTAAAACATAAGTGACAGAATCAGAACAAAAGAGAAAGGGCAGGAGAATAAACTGAATAAATTCCAAATACGACTTCTAAAGGCAGACAATATAAAAGCTATAATCTTAGTTTAAGCCTTACACTCTTTAAACACAGTAATTATAGGACATCTGCTGGGAGCACAGCTTTGCTATTGGATAACATTAATTGCCCTGTAATATTTCCTGACACTCCCCAAAATATGCCCCACTGCTTATAATTCATTCATTTCAGTACCATTATGAACTTCTAATTCAAACACTCAAGACAGAACAAGGAATGGGTGACCTTGAACAATCACCCTCTCAGTGAACAGAATTTATTTTGTGCTTTTCAAAGATGTAGTTGCTTTCCTGAGACAGTGACTAATACAGTAAATAGTATTCCAAAATCAAGCAAATGCAAACAAGGGGAAAAAAATTATGGCATAAACCCGAGGTTCCTTCCTTCTCGTTATTCTTAGAATATTGAGGAAAGCTTTCCATATATTATGCTTTCTACAGGGAAAATAAAAAAAGAAGTGTGAAATTCAAGCAACAAACAAATCCTCTTTATAATGGAGACAATTGAGTCGTAGATAGTGAAGTGTACATTCAAACAGTGATTTCTTCTTTATTTCAACCTGTGAGAACCTTTAAGAATCCATCAATTGAGAGCCAGAAAAAACATTGACTTCTCATAGCAAAATGGTGGGAGTTGAATGAACGGCTCCTCAGGGGGCTCCTTGTGCAAAATATTTTAAGCACCGTCTGCCAAGTTAACAGTCCCTCCTGCGCGGCACCTCCTTGTTTCTCAAGAAATTTGAATTTTTCAAGAAATGTTGTACTCTTGCCCTTTTCTAATATGGAATGCATTAAGAGAAAACCCATAAATAAATGCTTACATATGCTCATGAGAAAGAAAGCAGACACCTCGAATTGATCTATTTGCCAACAGAGGGAAAAGGGAGCAGGCCAAACTAAAAAGGAAGGCAGCGGAAGTCATAAATGATTGGGCCAGCCCGCTTTCGCACTGTACTTCTCGGATGTATTGGGGAAAGTACTCTGGTTTGGTGCAACCCAGTTAGAAATGCAGGAAGAAAGAACGCAGAAAAATGCATGAGGCGGGAACAATTCCCTTTGAGAAAAGAGTGTTAGCTTTTTTCCCACTGTTTGAAAGTCCCAGGAAAGAAAGTGAAAATGTACATTGATTTAATATAACCGTCCCCCACCATAAAGAAAGCAAAGTTTGAATTGCCTCAGTGATATGAGAGACCCTAGAAAACAATTGCACAACAGTACAGAAATGAAGAAAATTGGCATCGACCTAAAACTGCTTTCATGTATCAAAGTCTCTGGTTATTCTTCCAGCTTCTCCTCCTCCTCCTCCTCTTCTTTTAAAATTGTATTCCTATTATGGCATTTATTACTATTAAAAGTGATCATATGATCATTTTATCCAATGTTTAGAGAAAAAGTCTTGGAAGATAATTCTCTTTAATTGTGCCATAATCCTCTTCCACTTGGGTGTAAATCCAACTCATTTCAAAAGTTTTACTACTGTGTCACTTTTTTCACATAGGAAAAGCCCCCAAACATTAATTATATTAATTATGTAAGCCCTTCTTTGTACACCTTCAGTTCAAGATGTTAATTTTAACTCTTTCAGCTGAAGAAAAAATAAAATAGAATTCATCCTATCACCCTCACCTCACCATGTATTTTTCTTATTCCTTTTTTCTTCTGCAAATTTGGACTGTTTTCAGGGATATTCTGCACAGCATTAGGGAAACTTATGTTAGAACACATGTTGTATCATAGAAAAAAACCTTAAGATAGCAAAAAAAAAAGGCCCCAAAAACCCTCCCTGAATGATAAAGAAACAGAAATCTTAGAAAGCTGAGAGTGAGAGGTTGAGAAAGAACCTGAGAACATTTACTTCCCAACACCTGGAGAGAGGTACAGAAAATAAACAGGAAAGATAAAATAAAATTGCTCCAAATCAGCCCTGATGGAGCCTGAGATGATAACTTACCACTGCGAGATTTCCTTGAGGACTGAGGTGATTCTAGGCTCGCTCTGCAAAGCACTGTACAGCACAGAGCAGGGAAAAATGATCAACCATCTCTGAGCTGGGACCATACTGGGGGCTGTTTATGAAATCAGATTACCTATGAAGACATTGCAATATAGTTAGCCTAACAAAACAAATGCCTAATATACTTTACTAGCCTCGAGGCAGGTACTAATAGGATCACAGTCTAATGTGTACAGATGTACATTTATCTACAAAAAGTAGAACTCTCAGCTTGCGTTCCTCAAGGTTTCATCTTACTATTTCTAGAAAATTCAGAGGAGAGTCTCCCCTGTTCTTTGCACAGCCCTCACATGACCGTGCATCCCTGCCCCCCCTACACACCCCTGGAAGGTGGGGTCTCCCTGTTACCATCAGTCTCTGCCCCCCATGAGAAAATCCAATGTCCCTTCCAAGGGTTGAGACCTCCATACATCCCAGGCTCCTCAGCACTGAGGTTCCCAAAGCTTCTGGGCTTCCTACTACTCTTCCTATTCTAAAGCAATGGGGGAAATGCCCTCCCTGTTCTTCCCTTTGTGCCAGGCATTGCCTCACACAAGACTCATTAGGCCCTGTCTTCTAGAAAAGCCCCACGTGGAACTGTTGTCTTCCCTTATGACCCAGACGGGAGTTCATTCCATAGCAGACCACACCGCATGCTGCTATCTGCACATTTCATTTTCCGCTGGGTGGCCCTCTGCAAACATTTTCCCTTCATGCACATGTCCTTCTGTACTTAGTATTGCATGTTATCTTGTTTGAGGGTCTTTACATCTCTTATTTGAACCACAAAAGAAGCTGAGGATGTAGGTGTTCCTATCATCTTTATTTTACAGTGAAAAACTTCAGTGTAGCCAAGTTGAACAACTTGGCCCAAATCATGCAGAGGTCAAGTAGTTCACCAGCCTTAAATATTATGCACATTGCATATCCTACTCTCGATGAACAGTCCTTTAGGAATTGTCTAGATTCCTGAAATGGGCAACATTTGCGGTAAAATGAGATGTCTGCTAAACGTTCCAGATTATTGAAAGTAATGTAAAAGATTGTGCTGGGAATAGGCAACCACAGAGCAAGGTGTTAATGTAACTGTAAGGTGGCTCGGCGGGGTCCTGGGTCCTGATTTTACTGAGTCAAAGCTCCATGTTTTCCTTGGAATTACTGTCCACTCCTGAGCATGACTCAGGTCAAATGAGCACTTCCACGTGGCTGAGTGGAATCTATGAGCTGCCCACTGTAGCCACTTCACTGCAGAAGCAAATTTAGGCATCACTCTCCCAACCTGAAAACTCAGGCCAGCATTGGTACAGCAACATGACGGAAAGCACAGCTCCTGAGGACACCTCTACCCCTTAAGATCTGTGTGGCCATGAGCAAGTTACTAAACACTTCTTCGTCTATAAAATGGGTCTCATAATGGTGTCCTCATCACAGATTTGGTAGGAAAATGAAATAAGTTAGCAAGTGTCAAGTGTTCAGAGCAGTGTGTGGTCTATTGTAAAGGCTTTTTGAGTATGATTAAGACAGATTTATGGAAAAGACCACTTCTTACATGAGGCCTTGAGGATGGGGAGTATGGACAAATTTCAGACCACAACTATATTTTATTTCTATAAATTTGGAACATACTAAATGGCAGACCAAACCCACAAACTCTTCCTATTCAATTTCCATTTGTTCTTGGTAAAAATATTCATTTCCCTGTATAAAGAAAAAAGGTCCAGAATAGATAACTAGATATCAAATATCCAACTCTTGCAAAATAGCATTCTGATGAAAGGAAGGTAAATTAATCAGACTCAAGGTGATTAAATCTCTTTGAAAATGCACAAAAGAAAGAAAGAAGGAAAAAGAAAGAAAGGAGGGAGGGAGGGAGAGAAGGCAGGAAGGAAGGAAGGGAGGGAGGAAGGAAGGAAGGAAGAAAGGAAGGAAGGAAGGAAGGAAGAAAAAAAGAAAGAATAAAAAAACTAGGCAAAGAACTAGAGCTTTGTAGAACCCCATTTTTATCCAAATCCTAAACATCACTCCACAACATCATGAAATGTCTTGGGCCCATTTAAATGGATGCTTTGTTGAGCTACACAATTCATTATCACTTGAAGACACTCAAATACATTTATATGTAATTTGCTTTTGCATGATTTTATTAAAAGAAGAAACCCTGAGTGAGTTTCTTTTAATATTTGCCTAATAAATATAATAATATCCACTTAAAGGTCAATTCTTGATGTACATTTGCCTACTTTAAATGATATTTGTGTGCCAATACCTCTAACACGTTTTCTCATAGAAGAATTGAATAAGTTTTTCTACTAAGTTATTTGGAACATGGTCCTTGTTTGGAAATAACCTGAAGTACATTGTAAAGATTTTAGGATGTTACTATTTTAGGAAATAAATGAAAGCATTGGCCTATAGCCCACATTCCATTTTATCTGGAAAATTGTGTGCCACAAGCCAGGAGGCATATTTTTTCTTAGTAAATAGTTAGGCAACTTCACGACGGTAACATCATGGAACGAAAGACAAGAGGGTGTCTTCCTTCCAGGGGAAGTAAAATTTCTGAAAAGGTATTTCAGTCTTTTCCATATTTTTCTTTCTTTATTTTTTTTCAATTACTATCTGTTTAAACTGAAATTGTTTAGATTAAATCACTTCTGCTTCCTTGCAGTTTTGATATTTCCTTCTCAGAAACCCAAAGTTTTCCAGCTAAAGTTCAGGTCCTGGCTTAAACTGCATATTTCTGGTTTTCCCACATTTTATTTCAGATGTTGATCCAAGCTCAAATTAGATTCATATTTTCTGTCTTTTACAAAAACCCCACAAATTCTATATGGTTATAGATTATGTCTATTTAGAAAAATTGAGGGAGACTAAAAATGATAAGGCATATTATAACACGAACCTCATAATTTAGCCTCCAAAGTTCTCTTATTGCCATTTAAGAAAGTAAAGTAAAAATAAAATGAGTCAAGCCTAGGATACGGCTTCTAGCAAAATTACCATTTTGCATCACAGACCCGTTATTGCTGAATATTCAACATGTCTGACCAACCTTCAGGAGCACATAATGCAAAGAAAGCCTTGTGCAACCCTTTTATGAAATATTTGTTTAGGAAATGAAAGCATAGTTCCTTTTAATAATTATATTCTTCAAGAAAATAATTTGGGGGCTTCCCTGGTGGCGCAGTGGTTGAGAGTCTGCCTGCCGATGCAGGGGACACGGGTTCGTGCCCCGGTCCGGGAAGATCCCACATGCAGTGGAGCGCCTGGGCCCGTGAGCCATGGCCGCTGAGCCTGCGTGTCCGGAGCCTGTGCTCCGCAACGGGAGAGGCCACAGCAGTGAGAGGCCCGTGTACCGCAAAATAAATAAATAAATAAATAATAAAAATAATAATAATAATTTGGAAGCATTCGAATTTTATTATTTTATCCAACAAGTAATGCTGTTCTTTGATCTCATTTTAGTTTTTTTTTTTTTTGCTTTCCCAAGCATTTTTCTTTTTAATTGAAGTATTGTTGATTTACAATGTTGTGTTAGTTTCAGGTTTATAGCAAAGCGATTCAGTTACACACACACACACACACACACACACACATACACACACGTATTCTTTTTCCAATTCTTTTCCCTTACAGGTTATTACAAAATATTGAGTATAGTTCCCTGTACTGTACGGTAGGTTCTTGTTGTTTATCTATTTTATGTTTACTAGTGTGTATATTTGATCTTACACCTTGAACTCTGCTCATGAGAATTGCATGATGCTTTTCATACCATGGTCTCACCAGGCTTATTCCTTTAGTGTGACCTACAAGGTTCTCAATCATCCCCTTTCTCATCTTGAACCTGAGGTTGCCAGGTACCAAGTGAGTAAGCTCGTGACTACCACACAGGAGCTTGTTTCCAATTATACAGACAACTGTTAACAGATCCAATGGTTGAAAGAACAACCAGTAGAAGGAAGTCTATGCTGTGAGAAAGGCACGACCTGGGTTCAAATCCCACCTGTATCACTTACCGCATTTACCCTTATCACAGAATATTAGGAATTAGTGTCATCAGTAAAATCTGTTACAAGGGATGCCACACTCAGAGGAGGTCTGTAAGTTTCTGCGTATGAGGCTGGCTGGGTCTGGTGATGTGCCCAGGACCCTCTGGTCTGGCCGCCATGCAGGTGGATGAGAGTGAACTCAGGGATGCTGACCATACGGCATCCTTGAGAGAACAGGGTTGACAGCAGGTAGGAGAAGGTCACACATGTGTCTGGAAATGGAACCCAAGCAACTTTTGATGAGGTCTAGAAAGAAGAAAGAGGGTTATAAAGGTCTCTGTGAAGAAAGCAATAACTAGTTACAGCTTCTAAAACAATGTAAGAATTCTCACCTCATTAAAATGTTGGCAGGGACACATCTTAGAAGCTATTATCAATGCATAAATTATAAAAAGCAATACGTTTTATCATTTCACAAAGTCATTCCCTGGGAATTAAGGGCAAGATATATTCATCCCAGAGTGTTGAAATTTGCAAAAAATTTCATAATGTGTGTGCATGCGGTTTTATTTTATTTTTCTAATGTTATTTATTTGCACTTTAATGTTTCACCTATTTGTATTTGTCTATATTTACTGTAATAAATATCTATTCCATACCTACTACACACCAAGCACCATATTAAATATAGGGATGAAAAAATATTAGCATCAGCTCTTGAGTAGCTCACAATATATTTAGCAGGGACAGATCATAACATTCATGAATTTACACGAGAAATTACTGCAGATTTATAAACAAAGTGCTACAGGAATGACAAGGAGGGAATAAGCCTGATTGGGCCAGAGGGGAAGGAGTATAAAAAATACACAGAGAAGAGCTTTGAGGTGGGCAATGAGGAACGGAGAGTATTCTATGCTTTCTAGAATCATAAAGTACTACTGCTAAAAAGACTTTTGCAATTGTTAAGTTTAATTACCTCATTCTAAAGATGAGGAAAATGAAACTTGGACCTGTTAAATGATTTGCTGAAAAGCTTATAAAGGCAAAAAAGAGTAAGAATCCACAGGGCTTGATTTCCAGGCTCCTGGACCTTTTTTTTTTTTTTTTTTTGGCTGCGCCATGAGGCATACAGGATCTTAGTTCCCTGACCAGGGATCGAACCCGTGCCTCCTGCACTGGGAGCATTGAGTCTTAACCACTGGACCTCCAGGGAAGTCCCTTGGACTTTCCATTTTAGACTGTGGCCCCAAATCAGTGTCTCCCTTCACGAATCCCACCCCTATGCCCAATTCAGGCTAATTAACGTAGGTTCATTATTGAACAGGAAAATACTTAAACTTAACTATTTAAAGGAGGTGATGACTAAAGCAAAAATCCAGAAGTAATACTCTTAGCCATTGTTTCAAGATATTCCCATTTATTTACTTCATTGTTAGGTAATATGATATTATCTAGACACTACTTAGTTTGGTGCAAAAGGAAGTATAATACTATTTACCTTTTGATTGAATGCCAGAGATCCTTAATTGACAAGTGTTATTTATGATTTAAAACATCCCTTGAAACTCATAACCATCTGACTCCTACTTGCTGGGGTCCAGCAACTTTGAATTGGGCCTTTTGCCATTTCTGACAGATGGTCAGAAATATAAGTAGCCAAAATGCCATATATGTGCACTGACTGTGAAAATTTGGGGTCTGAGTCTCAGCTTAATCACCACATGGCTTTCAATGCTGATTTCCACAAACGTGATTAAAGAGATGTGTGGAGTAAAAATGGCTCTTCGCTCGGTGGCTACACATAGAAGTTCAAAATCTCCCGCTCCCTTGTGGTTCTCTTTATGGAGAGTCCTATTCATTTTTTTTTTTTTTTTTTTTTTTTTTTTTTTTTTTTTAATCCGTGTCCCCTGCATCGGCAGGCGGACTCTCAACCACTGCGCCACCTGGGAAGCCCCTATTCATTTTTAAAGCTACAGATAATTGCATTTTGAATGTAGACCTCCTCATATTTTAAGCATTTGCTTTTATTTGGATGCCCCTTAATCCCAGAGCAGCCAGACAACAAATCTGGCACTCAAGTATGGAAGGCAGCCATGCTATGTTCTGGGGTAGAATGGGCACAATGTTGATATCATTTAGATTTAATATTTTTGATAAGAAGTAGATATTATTGTAATATTTGAAGTTTAAGACCCTGTTGATAGCATTATTGATCAAATGTTTACATAAGTTTTAATAAATTAACAAAATGAAGAAATGGCATATCACATTATTTGGGCCATTTGAAATAATGCATTTGATTTGGCCCTATGGTGATCAAATGGCAATTATTAACTGCTCAATAATTAGCTGTTATAATAGCATCAATATAACCATATATGGATCAATTTGGTTAAGCTGTAGGGACTGTGCTTCTTCATTATATCTCCTACACAGTCTTTTTAAAGAAGCCAGAGACTGAGCTCAATTTTATTCTCACTTTCAATATAACTAATAGGAATACAGTCTATTAATTAAATGCCACTATAGTTATTAGTATCAGTGAATACATTGCAATGTGTACTAATCCTATAATGCATACTAAGATCTTTTTAATGTATGCCAAATTGTATATTTGCATCCTGAAAACTGTCAAATTTTATAAATGCTTTTTTTCATTTCTATTGTGTGGTTTTTATATTTTTCCCTTTCAATCACTGATGAAAAATTGTTTAACATTTCAACACTTATTCTGACACAGAGCACAGCCAAACATCTATTTTTCCCCCACTTAATTCTAGCTCACTGATTATGATTAAATGATGATCTTAACATTAATCATTAATATGAAATATTAGGGGATCAGATGGGAAATAAAATTTAGCATCATTTATGCTTTCATATTAAATAAGAATGATAAAATTTTATGATGCATCGTACTGGAGCATCTTGCGGAATAATACGTGGTATACATTTAAGCTAATGACAAGAATCATTCATACTTTCTGTAAGATTACCATACACCAAAGAAAATAACCATACTAATTGATCTCCTTCAGGGAAATGAACTGGGGAAGATGATTGCATGGCTATTTCCTTGTCTTCCAAATGCAAGGACAGTAATAATCACTCAACTCCTTCATTCTTTCCGCAGTTTGAAAAATAGTATGTGGGGGAAGCTATGGAATGTCATCTGGAATTAAATGATATTTACTAATCTCTCTTCCCACCCACCTGCCCTTCGAAAGTAGACATTTCTTGATTGGTTATTTGAGGATAGTGGCAATTCAAATGCAAATGGAGATGCTCTTTTGCACTTGAACTTACAATGACCCAGCTCGGAGCTCTTGATAAGTAGGTCATGATGTAAATCTTTAGAACCAAACAAAGAAAAGCATAGACAATCTAGATTTTCATACATGTCTCAAACCTTGACAAAGATATGAAAGTTCAGTCTCCCACTAGCTGGGTGGGACAGTGTTAGAGAAAGTGTTTACTTTTTCAGTCTTTTTGCCTTTGGTTCAGTAGTGGCTGAACTGGAAGGGAAACGGGAGAAAAGAAATTTTACATTTGTTTTTCTACTGATGTGTTTTCCTTAACCCACTCCCTGCATCTACTGTGGAGTATAACACAACATACACGAAAAGAGTTTCCAAGACTGATGGGGTTCTCTTGAGAGGAAATACATGCTTTCCCACAAGAGATATGACTAATATTAATATACATATTAATGCTAATTATATACAAATATAATAACTATAATTGTTATATTATATATAATTATGTATATAATGTCAATTTCTAAGTATATATTCTCTGTAGTTTGGTAATTTTACTGCTTTGGGGTATAAAGATATAACGGGTATAGAAGTACTGATAAAGTTTAAAATCCAATCAAGGAAACTTAAAGGATGTTTCCTAATAAATTTGGGAGCAGGTTTGATGATATATCCATCGGGGAAATTTATGGCATAGAAATAAAATAAGAGAAACATAAAAAGAATTATCACTCTAGACCACTATAATACTGGGCAATATTTTATGACAATTTTCAAGCAGACAATCTTTGTCTAGCTTCTTCCTAGACAAATGAGGAACTGAAGCCATTCTATTAGATACTGGACAAAATGGAAAAGAAGAAAATGGTTAACATGGACATCTGTAAATGGTGCTCTTTTAAAAATCAACTGATTGTAGCTTATAACTCTCACATTCACTAACATTATGAAAATGCCACTCTTTTTGTTTGTTTTTGTTGTTTAAACCAGTTTCTGTGGGGAGAACCACGTTCAACTTTTATTTTTGGTATGTAAAGATCTTAGTTCTCTGAAATCACAGCACTGAATTTTCATGTGATCAATTTTATTTGAATCCATTCTATCAAAAGGACATTCTCAAATTGTGGCTAATGATGTCACTGTCCAGATTGTCACTCCTTGACATTTTTCATGTATCATCACTGATACCCGACTGGCCAATGAATACTGCCCATGCCCTCTTACTGTTTTTTCTCAATTCCATGATCACAAGTCACCTTTCACGAGGACCACTGAAACCGAAGTCTTCCTGCCTCTCCCCATTGCAACCTATTCTTTCACGATCAGCAGATATCTTTCTAAACCAAAGTGGAATCTGTCACTTCAAGAACTTTGGCTGTCCCCACCCTCCCTCAGGCTCAAAAGTAAAGCCTAGATTTCTTGGCTTATGAATGGAAAGCCTTCAAGGTCTGCCACTCACCATCGCCTTTGGGTTCTTCCTTGGCCATTCTCTCTCATAAAACTTAAACTCCAACCACACCAAATTTCTTCCCTTTCCCAGTGAAAATGCCACTCTTGATAATTTTGTGTTTTAACCACACACACACACAAATGTTAAGCTTGGAATAAAAATATTTTTCCTAACTGCTTTTTTTTTTCCTTCTATTTCCCTATGCTAGGGAAAGCTTTAGATTGTTGACATGAATGTACAACATAAGATAGATATTATTATGAACCTTCAAGTAGCTGATCTGTGATGCAAAATGCTCTTGATGTTCCCACAATATATTGCTTAATATATATTAAGAAACATACTAACAGGGCCTCTGAGTTATATCAATACTCCTACATGGCTATATATAGAAAGGCAGGTGGAGGGGAGCTGCAAAGATCTTGACAGCAGAACCAGCCCCTGTTCCTGTTCCCATCTCATGCATCTTTATTCCTTGGCTACTCATGTTTCATGACTGGACCAGGCACACCTACCTCTGCTGTCTCAATAAAAGAAGAAGAAAGGCAACCAAAGTTTAAAATGAATGAATGCACAAATCTAAGATTTTTAACAAAGAAAACACTAGTATATCAATTAAATGTCTTATTCTATTCTCCTCAAGTCAAGAGATGAGTGATTTCTCTCATTATTAGGTCTTCTCTAAAAATGAAAGTAACACAAGGTAGGAGCATCCCACTGTAGATTCGTCATGTCCTTGTTTATAACCCCCTGCATCGTGTCTACTCCTGTGTCAGGCCATACAGTCCCCTGATCATCACACAGTATTTCCTATTGATTGGTTAGGACTCACCAGCACGTGTGAAGGTTGTTAAATCCTCTAGAAATTCACATCTCACTGGGGTTGACCCAGGCCACTGATGGGCCTTCAGCTTTACATGTCATGAACTTGGTCCTTTGAAAATATGTATTTTCATTACTTTGTGATTTCATCCATTTTTTCTTGCTTAGCTTGACTGTCCCCTGAGTACCAATACCACCGGCAACCCACATATGTTTCCTTGTTTTATCACTTTGGGTGAAATATATTTGTTTGTGTGAGTTAGATCTTAAACATTCTCAGCGTGATGATTTTTTTTTTCATTGCTGCTGCTTTCTTGAAATCTCTGCAGAAGTGTAACTCAATTTGTACTCCTGACTTTAGTAATTATTCACTACACTGCCTAATGGGACTATCATTCCAAATTTCATCGTATATTTATATAGCAATAAAGCTCTTTATAGACAACTATAAAGAGTAAGACACAACAAGAAACAACTACTACTGTTGTGTCTTGCACAAGAGTACAACTACCAATTCAGTTGCTGATTTCACTTCTTCCAAATTTCTTATGATGATACATAAGAAATAGAATATGTATATTTATTTCCTTATTGCTTTTTAATAGTTCATTTAAAAACTCCATTTAGCACCATGGGTCCTGGATGAATTTTACTTCTTCTTTCATTCGTTACCGTGTCCTGTGCCACGTGTGATTATGCCATAAGCAAAATTTCTTAAAGTTACTTTTAAATAGGTACTGGTATTTTAATATTTAGATTCAGGAAAAACCCTGATGTCCTTCGAAATGTGTTGCTGTTAGAATTGGTAGAAGTAACCTACATATGTAATTAGTTTTTAATAAATGCATTTTGAAAATAAATATGAGTAAATTAACTTTAATCTACAGTGCTTCCCACACACTAGATATTTCTATTTAATATCTTTTGTATTGAACTCCAAACATTAAACAATGTGTGCTTCTTTTGTCATCACCATGACATTCACTAGATGATAAGATAGCAAATAGACACTTTCTTTCAGAATCTGCTATAATCTTTGTGTGAACTCCAGAATTAATAAATTAAGAAATGTCTTCAATTTTACATAGCATTTTAGGGATATATCTCCAGCTTTAAAATGGAGAGTTGGTTTCAAAATCATGTTGAGAATTAGCCAAATTACTCTGTCTCCTCCTCCTCATTTCCAGTGCTACTACTCACTACACAGTTTGAACTCCAAACATTAAACAATGTGTGCTTCTTTTGTCATCACCATGACATTCACTAGATGATAAGATGGTAAATAGACACTTTCTTTCAGAATCTGCTATAATCTTTGTGTGAACTCCAGAATTAATAAATTAAGAAATGTCTTCAATTTTGCATAGCATTTTAGGGATATATCTGCAGCTTTAAAATGGAGAGTTGGTTTCAAAATCATGTTGAGAATTAGCTCAATTACTCTGTCTCCTCATTTCCAGTGCTACTACTCACTACACAGTTGCCATGCTTGGTCCTTTCTGTTTGTCCTGGAGGGACATGGATGTCCCACGTCCCATCTGATGAGTCACCCACTTAATGGAAAACATACATAATGATATATGTGGATAAACACATTTAGCATGAATATTTACATGTACAAACAATTAACCTTCATTAACATAATTTTTAAATGTGAAAAAACATACCCTCTTAAGGTTGAATTTAAAGAAGAAATGGCTTTATGTTTTAATACTTCTCTTTCTATGCCAGAGAATTAAATTGCGGAAAGAATTCACAATAGTACTGAATTTAATCTTCTTTTCAAGGAGCAGTTGAGGTGAATGACATGCACGGAGGAACGGGAATCACAGGGCAGAGCCAGAGGCACCTAAAGAGCTGTCCAGAAACAACTTCACTTTATTATTTAAAGAAGCAAAGACAACACTCAGGTTTTCTGGGTTTGATAAAATGCTCATGTAGGAGGACCTTAAAGATGGCAGAAGAGTAAGACGTGGGGATCACGTTCCTCCCCACAAATACATCACAAATACATCTACATGTGGAACAACTCCTAGAGAACACCTACTGAACGCTGGCAGAAGACCTCAGACCTCCAAAAGGCAACAAACTCCCCACGTACCTGGGTAGGGAAAAAGAAAAAAGAAAAAACAGAGACAAAAGAATAGGGACGGGACCTGCACCGGTGGGAGGGAGCTGTGAAGGAGGAAAGGTTCCCACACACTAGAAGC